>NC_069499.1:1214242970-1214327970 GCF_027579735.1 Bombina bombina
GTCTGAACTCTTAGCCCACCAGCTTTTACCATACAAGCTTGTGGAGTCTGAGGCGTTCCAAAAATTTGTAGCTATTGGGACACCGCAGTGGAAGGTACCCGGCCGAAATTTCTTTGCACAAAAGGCAATCCCCAACCTGTACTCGATTGTGCGAAAGGAAGTAATGGCATGTCTGGCACACAGTGTTGGGGCAAGGGTCCATCTGACCACTGATACCTGGTCTTCAAAGCATGGTCAGGGCAGATATATCACCTACACTGTGCATTGGGTAAACCTGCTGATGGCTGCCAAGCATGGAATGCGTGGCTCTGCAGAGGAGTTGGTGACACCGCCACGAATTGCAGGCAGGTCTGCTGCCACCTCCTCTACTCCTCCTACTCCATCCTCTTCCATAACCTCCTCGGCTGAGTCCTCTTCTGCTGCTGCGTCTTGCTCCACATCAACGGCACCCCCCCCAGCTCCCCAAGTACTATTCCAAATACCGGATACGGCAGTGTCACGCCGTCTAGGGGTTGACTTGCCTGAAAGCAGAGAGTCACACCGGACCAGCACTCCTGTCCGCCCTGAACTTACAGGTGGATCAGTGGCTGACTCCGCACCAACTGGAGATCGGCAAAGAGGTTTCTGACAACGGAAGTAATTTTGTGGCAGCATTGAAATTGGGCAAGTTGACACATGTGCTGTGCATGGCACATGTGTGTAATCTGATCGTACAATGCTTTGTGCATAAGTACCCAGGCTTACAGGACGTCCTGAAGCAGGCCAGGAAGGTGTGTGGCCATTTCAGGTGTTCCTACACGGCCATGGCGCACTTTTCAGATATCCAGCGGCGAAACAAAATGCCAGTGAGGCGCTTGATTTGCGACAGCCCGACACGTTGGAATTCAACACTCCTAATGTTCGACCGCCTGATCAAACAAGAAAAGCCGTTAACGAGCATTTGTATGACCGGGGTGCTAGGACAGCCTCTGCGGAGCTGGGAAGTTTTTTGCCACATTACTGGACGCTCATGCGCAATGCCTGTAAGCATAAAGTGCCTGAAATGTTACCGAATTACCGCAAGTCGGAAAGGATGCATCAGTTCCAAAATAAATTAAAAAGTATGCTTTACACAGCGTATAAGGGTGATGTCACAGCATAACGGGAATCTAACAGGGGAAGAGGTGAAAGTAATCCTCCGACTCCCACGACAACGCCAGCAAGGACAGGACGCTTTACAGACGTGTTGTTGATGGAGGACATACAGAGCTTTTTAAGTCCTATGCATCGCCACAGCCCTTCGGGGTCCACCCTCAGAGAACGACTTGACCAACAGGTAGCAGACTACCTCGCCTTAACTGCAGATCTCAACACTCTGAGGAGCGATGAACCCCTTGACTACTGGGTGTGCAGGCTTGACCTGTGGCCTTAGCTATCCCAATTTGCAATAGAACTTCTGGCCTGCCCCGCTTCAAGTGTCCTGTCAGAAAGGAGCTTCAGTGAAGCAGGAGGTACTGTCACTGAGAAGAGAAGTCGCCTAGGTCAAAAAAGTCTAGATTACCTCACCTTTATTAAGATGAATGAGGGATGGATCCCGAAGGGACTGACATTGGGCAATACATTCGTTTAAAAAAGGCCTGATGAGGGGCGTGTCCAAGCAGCGACTCTGAGCAGTCGCATCTTCCTGGAGCTCTGGAGGAAAAAGCTGTAATCCGCCGGTTACTGTTTTAATTTAACAGCATCCAACAAATCTATGAATCTTATCATACTCACAGTTACCTGCTCTCAAACCCCATACCTTAAACTGCTGTGTTGGTGATTCCAGAGCCGGAATCGGACAGTTGAGGCCTGTAGCAGCGGCACTCTCTCAGGCAGCGTTCCCCCCCAGACCTCTGGGGTATCTAGCCACTGCTGGCTGTACTTTCAACAATAAGTGCATCATATCAATAATCCTTGGCGGGTCCTTGTCTCTCTGCTCAATTCATATTCACTACCAGCTAGATGATCTACACATCGGAAATGACAATGCAAACTGCAACCACGAGGAGTGAAGATATAACAGATAACCTGGATAGACAATTTGCTAGAATTGAGGCACTATTTCAATCACTAATTGACAGAGCACCCTCAGAGAAAGAACTTTTATCATATATGGAAAATACACCTGCAAAAGGCAAAGATTTACCCACACCGGATCACTCAGCTGACACAGCAAACCTGACCTTACATCACGACGTGATCAACTATCCTAGAGAGTGGGCCCCACCACAGTTAATCACAATACCTACTGACTGCCCATCTCTCCTAACACATATCTTTTGGGAACAGAAAGGCATCAGTACCCCTGGAACCTGCTTAGGGGTAAGTCCTTACATGACACGGAAGCAATCATCAAATGAATATGGAAGGGAAATATAGTTCCTTACAGGGGGTGACTTGTTACATCTGCTAACAGAACGGGACATAAGACCTTATAAAATAATATTCAACAGCTCTAATAATGGGGGCATTATTTCCTGGCGACTATCCCCAAACCAGCAATATGACTCTAGGATCTGCTCATGCAGAGCTACTGACCATATGTTCTTAATCGCTGGACTACCATACATCCACAATGAGAATGCAGCCTTCACCAGCTCCCTCATGGACAAGCACAGGCCTGTTCTTTTGGCACCAAAGCGTGAGCAGGGACTAGTGAGGACCGGAGAAGGCTAAAGACAGAACTCTATTCTTTTTATTCACTCAGTAACAGGCATTAACGGTGCTTGGTGTCACTATAATTTACCAATGTTATAATATGTATAGCGACACATGTTTAATAGACAGAGGCTTGGAATACTACAATAGCTATGTTTGATCTCTCTTACTGTATTTGTACACCTCGTAGGAACCACCCCAGCTACAATATAGGAGATACTATGCTAATGTTGCTTTCGATGCACACAATTTTCCACACTGCTTCTTTATCAGTTTGATATCTTGATTCTAGCATATGTTCATAAGATGTGCACAATTTAGTCAGTTATTTTCCTACAGAAGTTTACATTATTTTTCACCTTAACGCTATATCAATACTAGAGAGGATGGCTCACATACTTTACACCTAGACCCTTTTTTTTTGCGGTCTTTTTTGAGGGGATAAATCAATATATATGCTTTGTATAATGCGCCATTCCAAGATTATTTGTTACACAGATTTGCTGCTCATTCATAGATACTTATTGGAAGGGTGATAATTACCTCCACAACCTAATATACACTTGTCCAGGGTATCTATACCACTTGTATTTTCTGTCTTAATATCGCTACGAGGAGCTATTAACATTAGATATTAATTGCCTTTTTCAGCCACTAGATGGCGATGTTATCACACAAAATATAAGACAAAAGCTTGAAGAGGTGGATAAAAAAAAAAAAAAAAAAAAAAAAGGCCTGATGAGATGAGCTGCCTTGGGCTAAAAATGGTCCACACGCTGCTGTATTTTATCTTCGAATGCCGGATGACTTGCGTGACTTATCCGCCACTAACTAGGGCTCAAGCCGCAATGTTTTACGGCACTTTCTGCCTGGGAAACAAACATCAATTTTTCTGGCCGGCTACAGCAGCAGCTGCAACAATACCTAATTTTTCAGGCATGTGTACATGCCAAATTTTTCTGGCCTCTGGTGCTGCACTGTGGCTTCAAAAACCAAACCAAAAAAAGGCACGTAACAGGGATTAAACTGATCGGAATAGTACTACTTAACACACCACTCCTATCTGGTGGCGCATTAGATTGCATGCGCAGTGCCCCAAATTTGAAGTAGGAGGACCGACCAAGCATCTTTTTCCATCTCCCGGTTCCTAAAATCCATGTCATATACACGTCCCCTGATAGGGGACGTAACAGGGATTAAACTGATCAGAATAGTATTACTTGACACACCACTCATATCTGGTGGCACAGTAGATTGCACGCGCAGTGCCCCAAATTTGAAGTAGGAGGACCGACCAAGCATCTTTTTCCATCTCCCGGTTCCTAAAATCCATGCCATATACACGTCCCCTGATAGGGGACGTAACAGGGATTAAACTGATCAGAATAGTACTACTTGACACACCACTCATATCTGGTGGCACAGTAGATTGCACGTGCAGTGCCCCAAATTTGAAGTAGGAGGACCGACCAAGCATCTTTTTCCATCTCCCGGTTCCTAAAATCCATGCCATATTCACGTCCCCTGATAGGGGACGTAACAGGGATTAAACTGATCAGAATAGTACTACTTAACACACCACTCATATCTGGTGGCACAGTAGATTGCATGCGCAGTGCCCCAAATTTGAAGTAGGAGGACCGACCAAGCATCTTTTTCCATCTCCCGGTTCCTAAAATCCATGCCATATACATCTCCCCTGATAGGGGACGTAACAGGGATTAAACTGATCAGAATAGTACTACTTAACACACCACTCATATTTGGTGGCACATTAGATTGCACGCGCAGTGCCCCAAATTTGAAGTAAGAGGACCGACCAAGCATCTTTTTCCATCTCCCGGTTCCTAAAATCCATGCCATATACACGTCCTCTGATAGGGGACGTAACAGGGATTAAACTGATCAGAATAGTACTACTTGACACACCACTCGTATCTGGTGGCACAGTAGATTGCACGCGCAGTGCTCCAAATTTGAAGTAGGAGGACCGACCAAGCATCTTTTTCCATCTCCCGGTTCCTAAAATCCATGCCATATACACGTCCCCTGATAGGGGACGTAACAGGGATTAAACTGATCAGAATAGTATTACTTAACACACCACTCATATCTGGTGGCACAGTAGATTGCACGCTCAGTGCCCCAAATTTGAAGTAGGAGGACCGACCAAGCATCTTTTTCCATCTCCCGGTTCCTAAAATTCATGCCATATACACGTCCCCTGATAGGGGATGTAACAGGGATTAAACTGTTTAGAATAGTACTACTTAACACACCACTCATATCTGGTGGCACAGTAGATTGCACGCACAGTGCCCCAAATTTGAAGTAGGAGGACCGACCAAGCATCTTTTTCCATCTCCCGGTTCCTAAAATCCATGCCATATACACGTCCCCTGATAGGGGACGTAACCGGGATTAAACTGATCAGAATAGTACTACTCACTCAGAATAGTACACCACTCATATCTGGTGGCACAGTAGATTGCACGCGGTGCTCTGACAAAATGCAGAAGGACATTTGGCAGAAGGACATTTGGCAGACGGACATTTGGCAGACGGACATTTGGCAGATGGACATTTGGCCGACAGACAGAAAGCTAAAGAATGTTCTGATTTCGGCCGAGGGCAGATAATAAAAATAAACTAACTTTCATGATTCAGATAGAGCATGTCATTTTAAACAATTTTCCAATTTACTTTTATCACCAATTTTGCTTTGTTCTCTTGGTATTCTTAGTTGAAAGCTTAACTTAGGAGGTTCATATGCTAATTTCTTAGACCTTGAAGCCCACCTCTTTCAGATTGCATTTTAACAGTTTTTCACCACTAGAGGGTGTTAGTTCACGTATTTCATATAGATAACACTGTGCTCGTGCACGAGAAGTTAAGTGGGAGCAGGCACTGATTGGCTAGACTGCAAGTCTGTCAAAAGAACTGAAAAAAGGGGCAGTTTGCAAAGGCTTAGATACAAGATAATCACAGAGGTTAAAAGTATATTATTATAAATGTGTTAGTTATGCAAAACTGGGAAATGGGTAATAAAGGGATTATCTATCTTTTAAAACAATAAAAATTCTGGTGTAGACTGTCTCTTTAAACGGGGAGTTTGGTCTGTCACTGTAAAGCGGGCGTAACCCTTACACTACCTGATCGATACAACATCATACCTGATGTTTTAAAGCACGTTATTCCAAACAATTTAGGAATGTTAGATGATTTATGCCCTAACTGCTTAAAAACAGACTCTGCATCAACTATGTAATTTTCCATGGGAGTTTTGCCATGGATCCCCCTCCGGCATGCCTCAGTCCAGGTGTTAGTCCCCTTGAAACAACTTTTCCATCACTATTGTGGCCAGAAAGAGTCCCTGTGGGTTTTAAAATTTGCCTGCCTATTGAAGTCTATGGCGGTTTGCCTGATTCGCCCGTTCGCGAACAGTTGTGGAAGTTTGCATCCGCCGTTCGCGAACGCAAAATTTTAGGTTCGCGACATCACTAATGTTAACTCAGGGCCTTAGGGATTTACAAGTAGAGAACCAGACCCTAAAACCTTAATAAAGGATTCTATGATACAAAAATCCACAGAAGCTCCTGAACCTATATTCTGTCCCCCACAACCTTTCTCTGGAGACCGCACTACCTACAGAGAATTAAAAAATGCCTGCCATCTCTTATTCACCTTAAAACAAAAAACATACAGTAATGACCGGATAAAGGTTCTCTCTACTATATCCTACCTCCAAGGGGAACCCAGGTCATGGGCAAACACCTAATTTGGAGACTCAGGATCCTATTTTTACATTCTTTGGTAGGCTTTTTGTCTACTATGTCACTGCTCTATGAGGATCCTCACAAACAAAATATAATTGATAGTCATATCAGAGCCTTAAAACAAGTCAAGAGACCGGCAGAAGACTATATAGCTGAATTCAAAACATGGAGTAAAGACACACTCTGGAATGACATCAGTCTCAGGAATCAATTCAGACTTGGACTCTCTGAAGCCGTAAAAGAGGAACTGGCCAGAATTGATATACCAGAGACTCTAGACACCCTCATGAAAATAGCAATTAATATAGACCATAGGATCCAAGAAAGGAGATCAGAACTAAATGCATCTGATTATTACCCTAGAAGATTCAGCTATTTAACTGCTAACCCAAAGAGGTCTGAAAAATCTACAGCCATCCCCGAGGCTATGGAGGTTGGAGTAGTTAGGGGTCCTCTGTCCCAGGAAGAAAAACAGCAAAGGAAGACACAGAATGTATGCGTTTATTGTGCATCCAATTCCCATGACCTATCCACTTGCCCTTCTCTACAACATCAACAACAGGGTAAGATAACTTCTATCTGTGATGTGCATTCACTTATAACCAACACTTCCTCATTCTGTACTTTGCCTATTTTTTTACAGTGGGACAAAAACCAGATCCAGACAAATGCTATAATTGATTCAGGCGCTTGTGGAAATTTTGTTGATGTATCTCTTGTAAATAAAAAAAGTACATAGCATAAAAAAAACACTCCAGTTTCTGTAATAGTTATTGATGGCACCCTGTTTCTACTGGTCCAGTTACTCATCATACTATTCCATTAAAACTCAGTACAGTTGAGACACTTACAGAATTTCTCAGTTTCAATATCATACCCTCACCTATGTACCTTGTTATATTAGGTTTACCATGGCTAAAAAAACATAACCATGTAATCAATTGGCACCCTATCACTCTATTCTTCAGTTCTGATTACTGTAAACAAACCTGCTTTACTACCATACCCCTTTTCCAGGTAAAACTTTATGTGATTCCACCTTCTTACAGAGAATTTTCTGAGGTTTTTGACATAAAAGAGGCTGAAACGCTTCCACCACATAGACCATACGACTGCCCCATAGACCTGTTACCAGGGACAACCATACTATATGGGCATTTCTATCCACTCTCTTAACCAGAACTACAATACCTCAGAGAATATCTGGATGAAAATCTGAAGAAGGGGTTCATCAGGCCATCTACTTCTCCTGCAGGCCTATTATTTGCTAAAAATAAGGACGGATCAACACGCACTATCATTGATTAAAGGCAACTAAATAACATCACTATAAAAAAACAATATATTCTCCCACTCATTCCAAAACTAATAGAACGCCTCAGATATGCTACCATTTATACCAAATTGGATTTGAAGGTGTCCTATAATTTGGTTCGCATCCTAAGCGGAGATCAATGGAAGACGGCCTTCAGAACCAGTTACGGATTAAATGAATACACTGTCATGTCTTTTTGTTAATGTAATGCAACTGCCACGATCCAATTCTTTATTGACATTTTACAGGAATTATTGGATATCTGCGTTGTCATGTATCTAATTGATATCCTCATTTACTCAAAAGATTTAACCCAACATCGCAAACACGTTCAATGGGTATTATCCCACTTACAAACCAATAAATTATATGCCAAACTTGAGAAAGGCCTATTTGAAGTAAACCAAATCTCTTTCCTTGGCTATGTAATCTCATCCCAAGGTATTTCTATGGATATTAAGAAGGTTGATGCTATCTCTGACTGACCAAAATATGAAGACCTTGCAAAGATTCCAAAGCTTCACACATTTTTATAAAAAAAATCATCAAACATTTCTCTTCGATAGTAAAACCGTTAAACCTCCTCACCGGAAAAAACACTAAATTCTTATAGACTTCTTCAGCCCAAGAATCTTTTTACTTACTCAAGAAAAAAATTCCTTACTGCACCCATCCTAAAATTTCCTGATCCATCTCTTCAATACTTACTTGAAGTTGATGCTTCTGATGTTGGCATTGGAACCATTCTATACCAAAGAGAAAATCCAAAGACTCCACTTTATCGCATCGCCTACTACTCATGCACCTTGACAGAATCAGAAAGACACTACTCAATAGATGATAAAGAACTTTTCTCAATAAAAGCCGCACTCGAACACTGGCGACATCTCCTCGGAGGAACTAGTCATCCTATCAGAATTCACACCGATCATAAGAATTTGCAATATTTATGCAATAATAAACTCTATCATCCCGTCAAATCAGATGGAGCTTATTTTTTGACTGGTTCGACTTCATTATCACTTATAGGCCAGGTGTTAATAATTGGAAGGCTGACTCCCTATCTGGGAAATATGAAACTACAACGCTTTAAAACAAGTACATGATAATCCTTTGGCAGGACATCCAGGAATAAAGAAAACTCAAGAGTTAATAAATAGAGTTTATTTGTGGCCAGGAATAAATAACACTGTACAACAATAAGTGAACACTTGAAACATCTGTACAAGAACCAAATCTGACAGACAGCGTCCTTATGGGTTACTCATCCCCTTACCTATCCCTAAAACCCCCTGGCAAGCCATCAGTATTGATTTCATGGTAGACTTACCAAAGTCTCAGACTTACACTACAATCTTAGTGGTAGTAGATAACTTAACTAAATGGCACATTTTATCCCTTTACAACATTTTCCATCTGCACAAGTTACCGCTACAGTTCTCAACAACAATATAGTTAAACTGCATGGTTTACCAACAGACATCATTACTGACAGAGGAACACAGTTAACTTCCTATTTTTGGAAAGCCTTATGTACTTTGCTTCACATTAAAAGAAGATTATCTACTGCTTTCCATCCACAGTCAAATGGCCAGACTGAAAGGATAAACCAGATACTCGAACAGTATCTTAGATGTTACTGTTGCCACCTCCAAAATGATTGGGCAAGTTTCCTTGCAACTGCAGAGTTCGTTTATAACAACTCATTTAGTAGCAACATCAAGAAAACTCCTTTTTACGCAAATTATCGATATCATCCCACCTTTCTACCTACCTCAGTTCCTGCTACTAATAGCCCATCCTTTTCCACTTTTCTTCAAAATATCCAACAGGAACATCAGGTCTTGCAAGACTCCATCAAAAACTCTCAACTCAAACGGAAGAAATTCTATGACCACAGGAGAAGAGCTCCTTCTACTTATAAAATTGGTAATAAGGTCTGTCTCTCTACCAAGAACATTAGATTGTCTATTCCTACAAAGACATTAGAACATCAATTCATAGGTACTTTCACCATGCATTGAATTGTGAACGGCAATGCCATCACATAAGCTCTACCCTCTACTTACCGAATTCATCCAACTTTCCACATCTCCCTCCTCAAACCCTATTACTCAAATCCTTTTCCTGATTGTGGTATCCCACCATCTCCACTAGTCAAGATTGATGGTGAAGACGAGTATGAGATAGATCACATACTAGATTCATGGAGATTCCGGAGACAGCTGCAATATCTTATACGGTGGAAAGGATATGGTCCCGAGGAAGATATGTGGGAAACCCACACCTTAAAAGTAGGCTGAGCGACTACCTTTATTAACACATCTCTAACCATTACACCTTTCTTAGAAATTGAACAAGCTTTGTGTCTTCACAGGTGTTCCTGTTTCTAGGATTACTCTCTTTATTTCCAGCAAGCCAGGTGAATCTTATCTTCTTTGACTGTGATTTATACTAACCCTCATGCAAACACAGTGTGTTTTTGGCTTCCCAGCTTCAACTCTCTTTCTGTAACAACATCCCACTTTACCATTATCCAGTTTACAAGTAGAGGACTGTGCAGCTTATAAATTGTCAGCAATTCAGTTCACCTCTCACAGCTACCAGCTACCAAGCTCACACAGCCTGTAACTATCAGCAACGCAGATCACCTCTCACAGCCAGCAGCTGCCAAGGATCACACAACGTGTAAACGGTCAGGAAGACAGTTCACTGTTCACAGTCACCAGCTACCAAGCTCACACAGCCTGTAACTATCAGCAAGGCAGATCACCTCTCACAGCCAGCAGCTACCAAAGCACACATAGCCTGAAGTTAGTTCCCTAGCTGTTTTTACTGTTCTCTACTTTATTCAATCCTAATAAACACCTAGATTACAAGTTTTGCACTAAACAGGGTGTGAAAATAACGCCAAAAAAGTAGCTTTTTCACTCTCAATAGCGCTGCCATTATGAGTTACTGAAAAGCCTGCTTGTGCGTGCGATATGGTGGCGTTAAGCTTCATACCACACAAAAGCCAAGGGCTGATTTGATGTGCTTGTGCACGCTTTCCACATAGACATCAATGGGGAGAGAGTGTTAGAAAAAAACCTGAAGTGCAGAATGAAATATCTCCATAACGCAACCCCATTGATGTCTATGGGGGAAAAAAAGTTTTGTTTAAACCTAACACCCTAACATAAACCCCTAGTCTAAACTACCCTAATCCACCGTCCCCGAAATCGCTGACACCTAAATAAAGTTATAAACCCCTAATCCGCTGCTCCTGACATTGCTGACACTAAATAAAGTGATTAACCCCTAAACCTCCGGTCTCCCATATCGCTGCTACCAAAAAAACCTATTAACCCCTAAACCTCCGGGCCACCACATCGCCGCTACTAAATAAACCTATTAACCCCTAAACCTCTGGCCCCCCACATCGCCGTCACTAAATAAACCTATTAACCCCTAAACCACCAGCCCTCCCACATAGCAAAACACTAAATTAAACTATTAACCCCTAAACCTAACACCCCATAACTTTAAATTAAAATTACAATATAACTATCTTAAAATAAATAAAAACTTACCTGTGAAATAAAAATAAACCTAACATTAAACTATAAATTAATCTAACATAACTATTCTAATAAAATAAAAAAACTACCAATTAAAAACCTAAATTACAAATTTAAAAAAAAAACTAACACTATGAAAAAAAATAAAAAAATCTAAAATTACAAAAAATAAAAAACACTAAGCTTACAAAAAATAATAAACGAAATTATCCAAAATAAAAACAATTACACCTAATCTGCGCCGCCATGATGAAGATAGAAGACGTCCCCAAGATGGATGGAGGTGTCGCTGCCTGGATGAAGATGGATGTCCGGACTTCAGGAACCGTGAGCAGATATTCTGGGGTTACAGTTAGGTTTTTTTTTTAGATTAGAGATGGGCACTTGGAAAAGAGCTGAATGCCCTGTGAAAAAAGAGCTGAATACCCTTTGTCCATACAAATGCCCCTTTTGGGGCAATGGGTACTTTAGAATTTTTTAGAGTTAGGTTTTTTGATTTTGGGGGGTTAGTTGGGGGGTGGGTTTTACTGTTGAGGGAACTTTGTATTTTTTTACAGGTAAAAGAGCTGTTTAACTTAGGGTAATGCCCTACAAAAGGTCTTTTAAGGGCTATTGGTAGTTTATTGTAGGCTAGGGGCTGTTTTTATTTGGGGGGGGCTTTTTATTTTTATAGGGCTTTTAGATTAGGTGTAATTGTTTTTATTTTTCATAATTTCATTTATTATTTTTTGTAAGCTTAGTGTTTTTTATTTTTCGTAATTTAGTGTTTATTATTTCTTGTAATTTTAGATTTTTTTATTTTTTCGTAGTGTTAGGTTTTTTAAATTTGTAATTTAGGTTTTTACTTGGTAGTATTTTTTATTTTATTAGAATAGCTATTTTAGGTTAATTTATAGTTTAATGTTAGGTTTATTTTCATTTCACAGGTAAGTTTTTATTTATTTATATATAGTTATATTGTAATTTTAATTTAAAGTTAGGGAGGTGTTAGGTTTAGGGATTAATAGTTTAATTTAGTGTTTTGCGATGTGGGGGGCGGCGGTTTAGAGGTTAATTGGTTTAGTTTAGTAGGTACTATGTGGGCGGCATGAGGTTTAGGCGTTAATACTTTATTATAGCGTTGGCAATGTGGGGGGGGGGCGGCGGTTTAAGCATTAATAGGTTTATTTAGGTGTAGGCGATGTTGGGGAGCGGCGGATTAGGGGCTAATAACTTTTTTAGGGTTTGCAATGTCGGGGAGCGGCGGTTTAGGGGGTTAATATATTTAAATAGTGTTGGCAATGTGGGTGGGCAGCAGATTATGGGTTAATAACTTTATTTAATAGTGGTTAAAAGGTTTAATATAGTGTTTGTGATGCGGGAGGGTGGCGGTTTAGGGGTTAATAGGTAGTTTATGGGTGTTAGTGTACTTTGTAACATTTTAGTTATGAGTTTTGTGAAACATTTTTATTACACAAATCCATAACAACTGCTCTCAGATGGTGGTATGGATCATGTCAGTATAGAGCATAATGCAAGCTTTTTAACCTGAACGCACAACCTGTAATACCGGCGCTATGAAAATCCCCCACAAAAATGTAATTTTTTGAGTGCGGAATGGACGTTGCGTTACAGGCTAAAATGCTTACATTACAGCTATACCGACACGATTTATAATATGCGTTCCTGGCCATTCCAGCATAATGGCCAATTTTTGAGCATTAAAAGCCGTACCGCACCGTAATGCAAAACTTGTAATCTAGGTGAAAGTTAACAGTTGTATGGCTAAAGTAATTCCTGCTCAGCATTTCAGAATTGTTCTTTAAGCACAGCTTTTAACTATATCATCTCACAGTAAAACTGTTATTCCTTTACAATACTGCATATTTCACTTAAAAAACTGACGGCTAGAATACGAGTTTTGCGTTATGAGTGAAAAAGCCTCATAGCGCTGCTTTTTCACTACCGCTGGTATTACGAGTCTTGCAGGTATATCTGTCCCGCACACTTTTTTGGCCGTAACGCAACGTAACTACCGCATCTTTCAAAAAGTCCTTTTTCAATGGGACTTCCGTAGCGCCGGTATTCCGAGTTTGCCTGTGCGGCCAAAAAGTGAGCGGTACAGCCTATAGCGCCAAGATCTGTACCGTAAACTGAAAGTCAGTAGTTATGGGTTTTGCGCTACAAATCTGTAACATAAAACTCATAACTAAAGTGCTAAAAAGTACACTAACACCCATAAACTACCAATTAACCCCTAAACCGAGGCCCTCCCGCATCGCAAACATTAAAATAAAATGATTAACCCCATAATCTGCTGCTCCGGACATTGCCACCACTATAATAAACATATTAACCCCTAAACAGCCACACTCTCGCATCGTAACCAATAGTTAAATATTATTAACCCCTAATCTGCTGTCCCTAACATCGCAGCAATCTACATTACTTTTATTAACCCCTAATCTGCTGCCCCCAAAATCACCACCACTATACTAAAGTTATTAATCCCTAAACCTAACCCTAAGTCTAACCTTAACACCCACTAACTTTAACATAATTAAAATAAATCTAAATAAAAATTACTATTAACAACTGAATAATTCCTATTTAAAACTAAATACTTACCTATAAAATAAAACCTAAGCTAGCTACAATATAACTAATAGTTACATTGTAGCTATCTTAGGTTTTATTTTTATTTCACAGCTAAGTTTGTATTTATTTTAACTAGGTAGACTAGTTAGTAAATAGTTATTAACTATTTACTAACTACCTAGTTAAAATAAATATAAATTTACCTGTAAAATAAAACCTAACCTGTTTTACAGTAAAGCCTAACCTTACACTACAATTGAATCAATTACATTAATTAAAAACAATTAACTAAATTACAAAAAATAATAAACACTAAATTACACAAAATAAAAAAGAAATTAGCAAATATTTAAACTAATTACACCTAATCTAATAGCCCTATCAAAATAAAAAAGCCCCCCCAAAATAAAAAAACCCCTAGCCTAAAATAAACTGCCAATAGCCCTTAAAAGGGCTTTTTGCGGGGCATTGCCCCAAAGAAATCAGCTCTTTTACCTGTAAAAAAAATACAAACACCCCCAACAGTAAAACCCACCACCTACACAACCAAACCCCCCAAACAAAATCCTATCTAAAAAGAAAAAATTATCCAAGCGGCAAGAAGTCCTCAACGAAGCCGGGAGAAGTCTTCATCCAAGCGGCAAGAAGTCATCCTCCAGACGGGCAGAAGTCTTCATCCAGACGGCTTCTTCTATCTTCATCCTTTCGATGCGGAGCGGCTCCATCTTCAAGACATCCGGCGTGGAGCATCCTCTTCTTTCGACGGCTACTGTAGAATGAAGGTTCCTTTAAGGTACGTCATCCAAGATGGCGTCCCTTGAATTCCGATTGGCTGATAGAATGCACCGGATGTCTTGAAGATGGAGCCGCTCCGCGTCCGAAGGATGAAGATAGAAGAAGCCGCCTGGATGAAGACTTCTGCCCGTCTGGAGGATGACTTCTTGCCGCTTGGATGAAGACTTCTCCCGGCATAGTTGAGAACTTCTTGCCGATTGGATGAAGACTTCTCCCGGGCTTCGTTGAGGATGGATGTCCGGTCTTCAAAAATTGTACGTGGATCTTTGGGGGTTAGTGTTAGGTTTTTTTAAGGGTTTATTGGGTGGGTTTTATTTTTAGATTAGGGTTTGGGCTGAAAAAAGAGCTAAATGCCCTTTTAAGGGCAATGCCCATCCAAATGTATTTTTTTCTACAGGTTAAAGAGTTGATTTCTTTGGGGCAATGCCCCGCAAAAGGCCCTTTTAAGGGCTATTGGCACTTTAGTTTAGGCTAGGGTTTTTTTTATTTTGGGGGGGGGCTTTTTTACTTTGATAGGGTTATTAGATTAGGTGTAATTAGTTTAAATATTTGATCATTTCTTTTTTATTTTGTGTAATTTAGTGTTTATTATTTTTTGTAATTTAGTTAATTGTATTTCATTAATGTAATTGATTTAATTGTAGTGTAATGTTAGGTGTTAGTGTAAGACAGGTTAGGTTTTATTTTACAGGTAAATTTGTATTTATTTTAACTAGGTAGTTAGTAAATAGTTAATAACTATTTACTAACTAGTCTACCTAGTTAAAATAAATACAAACTTAGCTGTGAAATAAAAATAAAACCTAAGATAGCTGCAATGTAACTATTAGTTATATTGTAGCTATCTTAGGGTTTATTTTACAGGTAAGTATTTAGTTTTAAATAGGAATTATTTAGGTTATGATAGTAATTTTTATTTAGATTTATTTTAATTATGTTATAGTTAGTGGTGTTAGGGTTAGGGTTACGTTAGGGTTAGGGTTAGACTTAAAGTTAGGTTTAGGGGTTAATAACTTTAGTATAGTGGCGGCGACGTTGGGGGCGGCAGATTAGGGGTTAATTAGAGTAGGTAGGTGGCGGTGACATTGGGGGCAGCAGATTAAGGGTTAATAAGTGTAGGTAAGTGGCGGCGACATTGGGGGCAGCAGATTAGGGGTTAATAAATTTATGTAGGTGGCGGCGACATTGAGGGCGGCAGATTAGGGGTTAATAAGTGTAATGTAGGTTGCGGCGATATTGGGGGCTGGCAGATTAGGGGTTAATAAGTGTAATGTAGGTAGCGGCAGTGGCAGGGATGCAGATTAGGGGTTAATAGGTATAATGTAGGTGTCAGCGATGTCGGGGGCGGCAGATTAGGGGTGTTTAGACTCAGGGCTAATGTTAGGGTGTTAGGTGTAAACATAAATTTTCTTTCCCCAAAGGAATCAATGGGGCTGCATTACGGAGCTTTACGCTCCTTTATTGCAGGTGTTAGGCTTTTTTTTATCCGGCTCTCCCCATTGATGTCTATGGGGAAATCGTGCACGAGCACATAAAACCAGCTCAAAGCAGCGCTGGTATTCGTGTGCAGTATGGAGCTCAATTTTGCTCATCGCTGACATATTGCCTGCTAAGCAGGGTTTTTACAAACCTGTAATAGCAGCGCTATAGGGAGGTGAGCGGTGGAAATAACTTGCAAGTTAGCACCGAGCCGCTCATAATACAAAACTCGTAATCTAGCCGTGAATTACCTAAGTGGGTTCCTTTTAAACTTAAAACCAGAACTTTTGTTGTTCTCTAGCTACCTCTACTGGAGAACTTACTGTATATATTACTTGTTGAGGTTCTAAATCTACTGATATGGTTACATAGCCGAAAATCACATAGAGTTCTACAAAAAATATTGGTAATCTTGATACACATCAAGATTTAAACATCAGTTCTCTTCTAGTCAGAACAGCTAAAGCTGCATGCATAATAATAATGAAGTAATTTGGCGGGGAGCATGGCTGCTCGCTGCTTATCTCCGCCCCACAAAAATAGTTGTGCCCCTCTGATAGCCATCAGGGGAGACACTCATTGCGAAAGTGATTACTTGACACTTTTTTCCTGAGTAACCGCTAGGGCCTTTGAAATTCCATCTATAGCAAACACCTCAGAACCGGTGGGTCCCCGTGTCTGGCTCCTTGACAACATATTCTGCAATCCACCCCATTCTTTGCCCATATTTTGCCTCTCCCCCTTGCCCCCAACCTGTCACTACAATGGCACCAATCCGATTAGCCACCCTTAATGCACAGGGTTTAAACTCCCCTATGAAGAGAAAACTCCTACTTAACTACCTCCATACCCATAAGGTCCACATCCTGTTTCTTCAGGAGACACATTGATCAGGGGATCCCCATGCTATTAAGAGCTCCCAATATTTTCCAATATGTGAAACAGCGTCTAACACAGAAGGGAAGACCCGAGGAGTGGCTATCCTGATTAGTAGGGACCTAACCTTTACATTAGAACATGTAGAGAGGGACACTGAGGGTAGATTCCTCATACTAGTCTGTAAACTTAACGACATCGTGTACACCTTAGTTTCTGTCTACGCACCGAATGCGAAGCAAATACCATTTACACGACAGTTTCTAGCTGGGGTAGACCAACTCAAAAGAGGACACCTAATCATAGGTGGAGACCTTAACATGGTATGGGACCCTCAAAAAGATAAACAATCCACTCTCACTACTCATGCGGACAGAAATATCTCGTCAACCTCTAATGCCTTCCGCAAACTTATGTACCAACATGACCTGTACGACGCGTGGAGGTGCTTAGCACCCATGGAAAAAGACTTTACACATCACTCTAAAGCCCACAATTCATTCTCAAGGATCGACTACATACTATGTGACTCATGCTCCTTGGACAAGATGATGAACCCTACCATTCGGCCATGCACGTGGTCAGATCACGACATGGTCTACCCAGATTTCTCTGAGTTGCAATCCTTAACCAATAGGCCCTCCTGGAGACTCTTTGACCAGCTACTAACCGAGAGAGAGCTTCCTACACTCACCGCGACGATAACTGACTTTTTGACTCATAATGACATTGGTACCACGGACCTAGATATAGTTTGGGCAACCCTCAAAGCCTATCTGAGAGGACACTTTATCAAAACATTTGCCCATTGTCGCAAGTCAGGAAACCAGTCACTAGCTAAGCTATACGGAGATCTCCGCTCTCTAGAGTCCTCTAATAAGTTATGCCCTGACTCCCAAATAGCCCAGCAGATAGGTTTAATCAGAGAAGAAATTTCTAAAAGGGAAACCTTAAGAGTACAAGATAGTCTGCATAGACTCAAACAGTTATATTATCATAAAGGCAATAGGGCAGACAGACTGCTAGCAAATAAGCTCAGAAAACGCACGCAGCAGAGTAGGATAGCCACCATCACCACCCAAAGGGGACCAGTCCATTCCCCTAAAGCAATAGGAGTAGCTTTCGCAGAATACTACTCCTCCCTCTATAATATCGCAACCACGGCAGATAGAGCCACCCCCAGTGACATTAGCAAGTTTCTGGAGGGGCTGGACCTTACCTGTATTACCAATTTACATTAGAGGAAGTTAAGGTGGCCATAGCCGGTTTGGCTCCCCACAAGGCCCCGGGACCAGATGGGTTCACAGTCGCCTTCTACCAGGCCCTCAGCCCCACACTCTCTCCGATTCTGCTCCGCTTCTTCGAAGGTGTGGCCCAACACGGTAGATTCCTCCCAGAATTTCTCGAGGCTAACATTATCACAATCCACAAAGAAGGCAAAGATCCCTCTCTATGCCCTAGCTATAGGCCCATCTCCCTTATTAATGTGGACGCCAAAATTTACGCCAAAATCCTCGCCAACAGATTGAACAAACACCTCCAGACACTTATACACCTAGATCAGGTAGGGTATTTCCTTAACAGGCAAGGCTCTGACAACACCTGTCATCTCCTAAACATTTACACAGAAGTAGCGGACTTGGGCCTCCCCATGCTCACCCTGTCACTCAACGCTGAAAAAGCGTTTGACAGGGTGAGGTGGGAATATTTATCCCAAACTCTAGTAGCGTTCGGTATGCCAGATGCCTTCATTAGAGCTGTTCTAGCACTCTACTCTTCCCCCACCACAGTGGTGAGGGGCCTGGGGTTTTGTTCCCCCACAATACAGATAATGAACAGGACCAGACAGGGGTGCCCCCTGTCCCCTCTCTTATTCGTACTGGCAATCGAGCCTTTAGGCGCTGCCATCAGGAGATGTCCTGACATACAGGGACTCCAACTCCATGACACCGTCCAGAAACTAGCTCTGTTCGCGGACGACCTTACAGTCTTCCTCACGGAACCCCTAGACTCCCTCCCTCCACTATTCCATCTGTTAAAGAGCTTCGGCGAACTCTCATATTACAAAATCAACGTTAGTAAAATGGAGGCATACTCTCTCAACATCCCCCCAAAAGAAGAGCACAGAATTCGACTCCTTTACTCCTTCAAATGGTCCAATATGGGCATAAAACACCTAGGTGTTTTCCTCTCTCACTCTAAACTGATAACTATTAGAGAAAACTATGAGAGCCTGCTGAAGGAGATCACACTGGAACTGAACTCCAAAAGGTATAGCGAGATCTCGTGGTTTGGCAGGGTGGCGGCCCTCAAAATGATGGTTCTGCCTAAGCTTACGTATATCTTCCGTTGTATTCCAATTCCAATTCTGATATCTCTGATTCGGAAGTTTCAGACTCTTTTCAATACCTATACCTGGCACAACAAAAAACCCTGTGTTGCAGCCCACATCCTGCAAACTCCCATAGAGAGGGGTGGGATGGGCCTCCCCAACGTGAGGAAATACCATGAGGCGGCAATGGTTACCCATGCCTCTGCGTGGGGTAATGGCCTCCCTGCCACTAGATGGAAGGAGTTGGAACAGGCATCGCTGCCAGAGTTTGTTGATTTGGAGGACCTCCTCTGGCTCCCCCCGCATTGGCAGACAAAAGTATGCATAGCCAACAGTATAGTCAAGGGGTGCCAGGAGAGTTGGCTGAAACTAAGACATAACAGACTTATAGCCCCACACCCCTCACCCGTACACTCTATTCGAGGTCTACTACTAGGAATACCTGACATGCACACCAACTCGTGGTCTGTCACGGATATAGTCTCTCTACTGGACTTCTATGAAAATAAACAATTAAAGGCACATGTGACTATGTTAGCCTCACCCACGGTGACCCTGAAGTTTCACTTTGATCTCTTGCGACTACGAATGCTTATGAGGTCTTGGGGCTTCCTAGAGGACAAACTGCGGGATTTTACCCCGTGGGAACTCCGCTGGAAAGCAAACCTCCAACTATACAAGCCTCTTTCAGCACACTATCAGTGCCTGCTGGAAGAACATAATCCCTCCAAAACGATTCACATGGAGGCCTGGGAGATCTACAGCTCATCCACTCACTTGAAGAATGGGAGGAGGCAATTAGCCTTACCAAAAAAGCCACCCACTGTGTAACCCTATACGAGCTCTATTTTAAAATAATTACGAGGTGGCATTTGGTACCCACAAAACTGCGGAAACTCTACCCGGACCATTCCCCCATGTGCTGGGGAGAGTGTGGGGAACAGGGCACCCCGCTCCACATTTGGTGGACATGCCCAAAGCTGGCCGGTGTCTGGAGAAAGATAGAGACCATATGTAAAGATCTGGACCTTGTGGAGGTGCTTAACCCGGCTCTTGCACTCCTACATCTAGGAGTTGAGTCACTCCCCAGAGCTAAACAAAATTTACTTATATGCATCCTCACTTCCACCAAATTACTTGTAGCCAGAAATTGGAAGAAAAGTCAGCCCCCCAGGTGGCAAGGGGTGGTGGACTGTGTGAACCACATTAGGAGCACGGAAAATTACGTATACAGGGAGCGTAAGCAACTGACTGACTTCTGCCTCATTTGGGAACCATGGGACACCCTCTTGACCCGTAAAAATACATAGCTAGAAAGACCAACGATGAACCCGAGATAACCCTGACGACTGACTACCCAAATCGCTATACCCTGAACCATACAGATAACAACAATACCCTTAATAGCTGCCCTTCAACCCTACCATATGAGTAAGCCAGACACGGGGAGCAAGAGAGAGCCTGTGGATGGATTAGTATGGCCTCTCTCGGCCCCCGCATTACAAATTGCGAGATGCGTGAACTGCCACGTATCTACACCCCTGCCGAAGCCTGTAATGATTGCCTATTTAGTATCCCTAGTGGACTGATCCACTAACTTAACGGCCATCCCAGTTACATTTCTACTAAGATGAACCAAAAGAACCGGTGTAGTTCAACAAGATCCTAAATGACGGCCTCTGTAAAAATGAGGTTCCTATGATAATAGAGGTGCTGTTCGCCTCTTGCAACAATGTTTATGTATCAATGTTATAACGTTATGTATTCAGTTAATAATGCATAAGCTGTCTGTTAACTGATTTACCTCAATAAAAATTATTTAAAAAAAATAAATAATGAAGTAATTCACTATTTTGATTAACTTTAAGTGAACCTGAATATCTTCTACAGAAATTTCTTTGGATACCAACTCAAAGAAAAAAACACACCAAGAGTAATAGCACCTGCTACACAAGCAATACCAACTGCTGGTTGAAACAAAACTCAGCTTGTTGAAAAGCTTTCCTATGATAAGCCCCTACTATTCAGACCATAGGATCTCTGCAGAAAGTGCTGTCATCTAAATGTGCACTTAGCTAGGGTGGGGATAGCTCTATCCATCTTAGGACAGTTTCCCAAAGCTCCACAAATGAAGCAAAGTCCATGAGCATCCTTTGAATTTAGTAGAAGTAAAAGGAATGCCTGTATTGTCACCCTTTAGAGCTTAACTGAGATATCACCTCAGGAACATAACAAACCTCTGAAGGTTTAGTTGGAGGTTTGATAATTAACTCAAGTTTTTTAACAGACTTTTCCTCAGACAAAAAACTGGATCCTTAACCCCTAACTTCTGTAATATCTCACTAATTAGGTATGTAAATGCATCATATAAAATAAAGGATAAATACTCAGAGACTTGATCTGTAAAAGAATCCTGCTCATGAGAAATACATTTTTTTCCATCAGAAAAGGGTTCAGAATCATCTGAGTCTAAATCTCTTTGTAAATCTGATGCGCTCTTGTCTTCGTGAGGAGCACTAGAGGAACTTTTGACCAAGATAAAGTTGGTCCCAGAACACAAATGTTTCCACTTACATGGAGGAGGCATGGAGAGCTATAACTATACAGTGATTGTAGAGCATACATAATTAAATACATGATGCCCAGGAGTCCCTTGAGAAGGACTCAAGGAAGAAGGATATATCTCCTCAGGGGGAAGAATAGGAAAAAATGCATAACGTGGACAATATAAACTAAACACCCTTTACTCACTTGTTTAGGGGGACTAACTTGCAAAGCACACACTTTGGTTGTGTACCTAAGTGGACTGTGTCTCCCCTGTAAAGGCTCTATTAGTAAGCATGGTGGTGGACCAGTTCAAGTCTGACAAAGAAAGGAAAAACAGATAAAGAGTCACACACTTAAAGTAACTGGATACATCATAAACACTGTATGAATATTACTGTGCAGCTTCATTGAGCACCTCTACCCCATGCAGCTCAATTGAGCTAATATATATGAAAAACTAACCCAATATATTCCAAATAATGGTCCAACAGGCATCAATTTCCCTTAGAAGATTGCTAAAGATGGTAGTCACTGTGAAGAAGAGTTGAGCTGAGAGAGGGAAGTGCCTCACCAAAAAATTAGCTATAGCAGTGCTCAAACTAAAATCCAAGTAAATTCAGTAACAAAAACATATAGGTCTAGATTACAAGTGGTCCTCTAAATTTATTGTGCGTGCAATATAGCTCATGCTCATGTTAATTTGCACATGTATTACAAGTTGAAAGTAAACACGTTCCCTCAAGCACAACCGAATTTAGCGTACGTTGGGTTAGCGCGACTGAAGACCTTGCATAAAGTGTTAGGGATAAAATGAAAGTTGCACCAAACACAACAAAAATGTATTAAAATAATCCGTTACACTTCTATAAACGCTATCTGATAAAAAATATTCATAAATATATTAATAGAAAATTATTAGAAGAGTTCAAAGGTATATGGTATATGGCCAAGTATTTGACTGCAAAGTAGCTTTGTTTGGTTTCAAACAGCTTGTCATATACCATATCTCTTTCTTTTTATACGTGAGTGAACTACTTCATTTTTTACAAGCGAATAGAGATATGGGATAGAAGTGACTGAGGCAGAGAAAGAGAGCGGTAAAGGAGAAAGATACATAGGTGCATACAAAAGGTATAGGCGATAAAAAAGGTGCATACAGAGGTATTCTCTAAATGATTAATGAACATTTCTTAAATACCTGATTTCATTTATATTAAAAAAATATAATGATAATAAGAGTAAGTAATACGAAGAAATACCTGCCAAGCTGCTCCGGCATTTCTCATCAGCCCATGCAAAGCAATCAGACCATGGTAGGATACGTTGGAATGAGGCAAATAAATAGTACAAGCTGTAGGCAACAATAACATTGTAATAAATTGACACCAACGCTGATATTAGAACCATCGTTATGCCAACACCTGAAAACAGTAAAAAATTATTATTCTCTGTGGTTTAACACCAACACACATATTAATTTAAACTCAGTAAGAATACAAAATAACAACCTTGTAAAAAAAAAATCTTATTTTTTTTCTAGAAAGCTATTTCTTTAAAGCTTTCCAGATCTTAGTCAATCAGGCCACATGATAACATTTTGGAGAGGTTTTTTATGACCAAATCTGAATCTAAGTTGTTATTTTTCAGCTGCCATCCCACCTCATGCTTTTTAACTTTTTTTGGCAACCATCACTTAATAAAAATATAGTCTCCATTACAATCTATCTGAAAGCCCATATAAAGCGTATTGCATGGCTTTTTCATTGGTTTTCTAATTTGAACATTTGCCAGTCCATTTGAAAAACCCACAATGACCCATTTATCACAAGTTTTTCAAATGCATTTATGGCATTAAAACAACACCAGTGCCTTGCACATGGCCATTTTAACAGTTGTATTCAAATACAAGAGAAAATATTTTTTCAGGACTTTTCAAATTTCATACACATTAGATTTGCTGAAAATGTTTTTTTTTTCTTTATGTTTTAAGTAGTCTTTCGAGGCTTTTTGTAAAGCTTGTTTTGTAAAGTTAATATGCATGGTCAGTAGTACACCAAGGGGCATATCTATCAAGCTCCGAATGGAGCTAGACGCCCCGTGTTTCTAAAGACCTCTGCTCTATAACCTGTCCGCCTGCTCTGAGCAGGCAGACAGAGATCGCCGGAATTCAACCCGATCAAGTACGATCGGGTTGATTGACACCCCCCTGCTGGTGGCCGATTGGCCGAGAGTTTGCAGGGGGCGGCGTTGCACTAGCAGCTCACAAGAGCTGCTGGTGCAATGCTGAATACACAGAGCGTATTGCTCTCCGCATTCAGCGAGGTATGTCGGACCTGATCCGCACTGTCTGATCAGCTCTGACATACCTTTGATAAATATCCCCCCAAATATTTTTTCATAAAGAAAAAGTTTCTATATACATGAAAAATCTAAGATACTAAGGGGTAAATTTATCATGGTGCGGACAGACATGATCCACTATAGCGAATCATGTCTGCCGCACATCGATAAATGCTGACAGCATACGCTGTCGGCATTTATCATTGCACCAGCAGTTCTTGTGAACTGCTGGTGCAATACCGCCCCCCTGCAGATTTGCGGCCAATCGCCCGCTAGAAGGGGGTGTCAATCAACCCTATCGTATTCGATCAGGCTGATTGCTGTCCGCCACCTCAGAGGTCTTAGGACCGCTGCTTCTTAACTTCTGCTTCATGCAGAACTGAAGAGGAGTGGGTCGGAAGCAGCATCCGCTGCTTCAGAAAAAGACCCCTGTCTGCATTTAACATTGCACAAGCATTCGTTGTGAAATGCTTGTGCAATGCTGCCCCCTGTAAATTTGTGGCTGCTAGCAGGAGGGGTCAATCATCCCAATAGTATCTGATCAGGATGATTGCAGTCCGCCACCTCAGAATATCATTATTTCCAGATTGCTATTTCTCTAAATGCTGGGGCACTACACAAACTAATTATTTTCTCTGTTGGTTGCAGTCCAGATCAATGGCAATCTGAAATGAAAATGACCCCACTCAAAGGAACAATTATTAAATCTAATTTATGATAAAAAAAGGCAAAATGCTCTGCTAGGGTCAAATAGCTTTACTTTATAATTGCTCCATGGCCATTTTACAGCACTAAATAAACCAACCAATGTCAATATTGAAAACAAGAAAAAAAAATTTGTAAAAAACCTTGAAAGATTGGCGCTATTCTCCAGATGGAAACAGGACCCAGACTTGCAAATTGCCCCAAGGAACATTCCAGAAAGAACAACGGTAATCCAGCCAGTGCCAACATAATTATATATGGGATTAGAAATGCACCTGTCACATAAAGGTATATATGAAATTTAAATTGCGATTTAGATTTAAAAATATTCTGCACAAACAGTACACTTAATATAGTTTTCCTTTGCCTGTAAAATGAATATTACATGATCATCAATTGACTCTAAAATTATAAAGATATAAACCTCATTTAAATCCCTTGTTCATCCAATCTACTTGATTATTCATAGAGAAAATGTCACATTATGCTCTGAAATACTTTGTGTTCATTCAAAAATGTGTTTCCAAAAACATTATCAGAGTGCTGAATTCTCATGGTAGAAATATAAAACAATTGCTATATCTTTCTTCCCTTTTATAGTAAGTTAAAGGGACATTATACACTCATTTTTTCTTTGCATAAATGTATTGTAGATTATCTATTTATATAGCCTATAATTTTCATTTTCTTTTTAAATGTAGTTTTGCTTATTTTTAAATAACATTGCTCTGATTTTCAGACTCCTAACAAAGTCCCAAATACCGTTGTTCTAAAGTAAATGGTATACCATAGGAATGTGTATACCACGTCACTTCCGGTGACGTATTATCAGCTGTTGGAGCGATGTGGCGCACAATGCGCATGCGCACAAGGTCCGTGTAATGTGTGACAGGAGCTGTTGTGTTGAGCAGCCAGGATACTTCTGGAAAATATATTTATAGCATGTCATACTGCTAATCAGCGCTGTGACAGTTTGCACATTAGTGGGGATCAGTTAGACAGCTTCTTGCCAACAATGTGTTCAGCAGTACTGTGAAGTTTGTGCCTGGCAGAACTTACGATCCTTATGCCTATTACCTACATTAGCTGACAGTTCTATTGTGAGGAGCATTTTATTGCGCTCCTCACAATAGAGTTGACGTTAACGCCAATGAGAAGCATGGGATCACGGCACAAGAGGCTCAACCTGCTCCTGCTTTTTGGAGCAGGTTGAGCCTCTTGTGCATGCGCATTGAGCGTCACCCCCCCCAGCAGCTGAGTCACATGACCTAAAGTGACGTGGTATACACATTCCTATGCGGTATACCATTTTCTTTAGAACACCATCAGCTACCTTCTCCAGCTTGCTCCTGTTTGTGTAAAGGGTCTTTTCATATGAAAAAGAAGGGGGAGTTTTTTATTTCCCACTTGCAGTGGGCTTTCCAACTACCTTTTCAACAGAGCTAAACTGGGAGCTTCTAAGTACGTTTTTAAACAGTTTTATACTGGATTTTTATATCAGTATCTGTGCATCTTATTCTTTATAGTAGTGTATATTACATGCAGTTATATAAAAATGAGTGTATACTGTCTTTTTAAAGATTATTAAAATGTATTCACCAATGTTATATGAAAGCAGTAGGGCCATAATTAAAGGGACATGAAACCCAAAACTTTTCTTTCATGATTTAGGTAGAACATACAATTTTAAGCAACTTTCCAGTTTACTTCTATTATCAAATTTCCTTCATTCTCTTGGTATGCTTTGTTGAAGGAGCAGCAATGCACTACTGGTTTTTAAGTAAACACATGGGTGAGTCAATGACAATCGGTATATATATGCAGCTACCTATCAGTTCTTTGCGGCTCCTGAGCTTACCTAGATAAACCTTTCAGCAAAGGATAACAAGAGAAGGAAGCAAATTAAATAATAGAAGAAAATTGGAAAGTTTTTTAAAATTGTTTGTTCTGTCTAAATCATGAATGACTACTTATGACTTTAGTGTGGCTTTAAATGTTTAAATGATGGCCTAGATAACAAATGGAGTGTTACAGTACTCATGTCAGATATATTAGCTGTGTAATTGTCCTCATGTAATAGATTTCTATGAGGGACCGCAATATAATTATTTGTTTTGTGCAAAATTCTGTTTAGGTAGCTGTTAATTTATTTTCGTTTTAAGGTATACCTGAGCACACAATAACAAGCGGTAAAGGTTAATATCAGATATTTAAAATTGTACACTAAGGGGGAGATTTAATAAGCAGCGGATGCTGCTTTCTACGCCCGAAGTTTCCAGCTCGCCAAAAAATTAACGTAAGAAGCAGCGGTCATAAGACCACTGATTCTTAACCTTTCCGCCACCTTTTATCCATTGAAAGTATAAGGAGAGCTATATATGTATCATGCAAATTAAAATGCTTTGGCTAAATAATTTAACCAACAGCTTTTAATACTTGATAGAGCACCATTAATTGCGCATAGCCAAGCACTACATGCATTAACAATTGCACTCCCCTAGTAATGTAGACCTATGTGTTTAACAATGTTCTTTACCCCTTTTTGGGGATTCAATTTGGCTCTACTGAAGCAATTGAGTGCACTACTGGGAGCTAGCTAAGTGAGCCAATGGCATATGTGTGTAGCCACCAATCACCAGCTAGCTTTCTGAAGTGCATTGCTGCTCCTGAGCCTACCTATGAATGTTTTTCAACAAATGATAACAAGAGAACAAATGTTATATTATCCTTTTAAAGAATATCTCCCATTATTTTGAAAATTTTGTTTTTGATATCTATACAACGCAATTTACCTCCACCATGTTGGAAAGCAAGGTAAGGAAATCTCCAGACATTTCCAAGACCTACAGCATACCCCACCATAGACAGCAAGTAATCTGTTTTACTTGCCCAAACTTCTCGATCTGGATTTTCTTCAGTGTTATCATTTTTGTCTTTTGGCTGTTCATCGTCCTGTAAAAAAAACAAAAAACAAAAAAACATTTTTAATTTGTCCAATCTTCAAAATGTATAATATTATATTTTTGTGTTTAAAGATTAACAAGTACAGAATAATTCAAGGGAAGATATTCATTGTACTTTCTATGCATGATGGTACATAGATACTGTTTGCAGAAGTCGTCTTATATCTACCCACAAATTAGTGCTGTTAATATATATGTATATGCTTACATACCTATATATTTATGTGTTAATATGTGTATATACACACTTAAACACATAAATATATACATATACATATATATTTTTATTTTGCTCTCCAATGCTGCGCAATTTGCCCCCTGCGCTGCTCTAGGTGGATTTCTGTGTCTGGTGACATAAGAACAAGGCTCCCATTGGAATCTGTTCTTGTGAGTGCATTGCATCTGACTTGTAATACCAGCACACATTTACGCGCGCTGGTATTACTGAGAGGAGTGCAAATATAGTGCTCGCAAAAGCGCAATATTGCACTCCACTCATAATCTAGGTCTTAACAGGGAGCATCTGACGCTGATAACGTTTTATTTCTAACTAAGGTACAAAATAAATTGCATTGCTTTAGTGTACTTTTACTAGAATTGCATTGTTCCCCAGCGTACATTTGGTGACATTATTATGCAACCTTTATTGTCTATGAAAATGCAGTTGTGTGCGATTGAGTTCAGTATACATAACCTGTTTTTGTATTATACAAATTAAGGATCAGGAGATGCAATCACATGACAAAAATACTACAAACGTGATTGGCTTATGAGGAGGTTTTGTTTACATACTGGTCACTGATTCATGATGTGATAACGTATTAAGGGCCAGATTACGAGTGGAGCGCAAACGCTAGAATGATTACCGCAACATCAGAGCTCTGTTAAACTGTTTCTTGAAACTAAGAAGTTGCATAAAACACATCAAACATACATAGTTACACTCATAACAACACTTTCTAATAAAATTATTTAAAAAAAATATTGTACACAAAAGTTATAATGGCTCAAAGATATGAGGTCTCAGGTGTTAGGAAAAGTAAGGCAGGAAAAGGGATTAAAAGGATGGTTGAAAAGCTCTTCTCTTGCATAATTGGTTGCTGAAGAGTGTGGCAGGGCTGCACAAGCAAATGTTTGTGCAATGTTAAATGTGGTAAAATAAATTGAGTCCTTCACTGGTGTAGGTCAGGAGTGGAAGCTCAGGGTTGTCGCATCCACTGCCTCTTAAAGGGATACTAAACCTAAAATTTTTCTTTCATGATTCAGATAGAGCATGCGATTTTAAGCAACTTTCTAATTTACTCCTATTATCAATTTTTCTTCGTTCTCTTGGTATCTTTATTTGAAAAAGCAGTAATGAAAGCTTTAGAGCCAGACCATTTTTGGTTCAGCACCTGGGAAGCGCTTGCTGATTGGTGGCTAAATGTAGCAACCAATCAGCAAGCCCTACCCAGGTGCTGAACCAAAAATGGGCCGGCTCCAAAGTTTTTATTCCTGCTTTTGAACAAAAATACCAAGAGAACTAAGAAAAATTGATAATAGGAGTAAATTAGAAAGTTGCTTAAAATTGCATTGAAATAGAAAATGTGGGTTTAGTATCCCTATTGCTAGGAGACAGGTTCTCTAACTGGGAACCTTATCTACCCACAATTTGATGAATGTTATGTTCTGTTAAATAGCTGTTGCAGTGTCAACAAATGGACTAAACAAGGTGAGAGATGAGATAAAAGATAGGAGTCCATTCTGGCAAGCATATATGTAAAATATATATGGCCCAATTACAAGTAGAGTTTTCTTGATAGCAGGTGCACAATCAAGATCGCTGGACCATGCTAAGATTGGGTCTACAATTACAAATCCCTTTAGCGCGTCATATACTTTTAATGGATAGCACGACTGAGCTAAACATCACCGAGACTACAAGTTGTGAGTTATGTGTTGTACTTAAAGTGAATGTCAAGCTAACACTATTACCTAAACTGAAACGATAGCTGTTAAAAAACGAATGAGAGTTTAATTCATCAAATCGTTAGTAGATTCTTATCTTCAGAGATATTTCACTCTGAACACTAGGGATAAGAGTCGAAGTCCGGTCGCCATTTACAGCAATTGATTGACAGATCACTCATCTGCAATCAACAAATCGTTGTTTCACCCCCGAGGCGTTCATCCCCTTTGCACAAACGTCACTGCCCGGGGGAAAACAACGATTTGTTGATTGCAGATGAGTCATCTGTCAATCAAATGCTGTAAATGGCTGTAAATGGCGATCAGAGCTTCGGCTTTAATCCCTATAGCGTTCAGAGTTAAATATCTCTGAAGATAATTGTAATATTTATTTGAAAAAGAGATGTGACACTTTAGGGCAATGCCCTTCAAAAGCCCTTCTAAGGGCTATTCTTAAAGAGACACTAAACCCAGATTTGTTCTTTCATGATTCAGATAGAGCATGCAACTTTCTAATTTACTCCTATTATCAATTTTTCTTTGTTCTTTTGCTATCTTTATTTAAAAAGCAGTAATGTGATGCATTGGAGCCAGCCCATTTTTGGTTGAGAACCTGGGTTATGCTTGCTTATTGGTGGGTAAATTTAAGCCTCCAATAAGCAAGCACTATCCATCGTGCTAAATAGGGATGGGCGAATGTGTAATTTTCCGAATTCGAATGTTAGAACGAATGTTATTACCGAAATTCGAATTACAAATCCGAATGTTGATACGAACTAATATTCTTAAAAATTCTATAATCGGGGGCGGAGCCAAGCTGTGCTGGAACATGGCCTCACATTAGGAGCGCTCCGTGTTAGCCTTCACTCTCATCTTTAAAAAAAGGGGACTCTGGCGGGCCTGGACCCGCACCTGAGCATTGTCCTACGGCACTTCCGCAAAGTTGAGCTGCCTGTAAACTTACGAAGCAACGCCATCTTACCTGAGATGGAGCAGTGGGACCTCTTACCTAATCGCCAGGTCCTCGGGCTGTGTTACTACTTCGGGAGCCTCTTGCTTCACGGGGGCAGCTGTTCCTCTGAAGCTACTGACCGCGGATTGATCACTGAGGGGGCGGCAGAGCCATCAGAACTGACCAGACGAGTCCGACCCACGTGGCTGCTTTTCACCTTCTCTGACAGTCGGCCGCCAGGGATATCTTTGAGACCGAGACCTACCAGGTACAATCATGCCTAGGTTACTGGTGAAATATAGGGGCCTTATATTAACAACAGTAAAACGGAGGAGGGCCTAACTTTGCAACAGCCGACATAGAAGCTTTCTACTCGCTGCAAAATCATAAGCTAAGGAAGTTTATAACCCCGAGGGGCCTCGCTCCATGTGGCCAAGTTTTATCAAAACAGCAGGGCAGCTAACTTAATCCCTTCTTTCTTGGGGGCCAATTTCATCATATACATATAATGACACCCAAAAAGGGTCATAAAATGGATAAGCCGCCCAAGGCATCTACACAGACCCCCTCTGTCTCTAACTTTTTTCACACTTCTGAACATAATGCTCAAATAACTGACTCTCAACCTGCTGCAGGTTCTCAGGGTCATATGCCCAGCCAGCAGGATTCTCTTCAGGCCATTCATATGCAACTGGCGACACTACCATCTAAGTCTGACCTAGAGTCCCTGAAATCATTTATAAAAGAAGAGATCGGAGACCTAAAGAAAGATTTAAATGAGATGGATTCAAGGATTGATTATTTGGAGGAGGGCCAGGACGCTTTGAATAACCTTGTTAGTTCAAATACCCAACAACTCTCTATCCAGGACTTCATGGTCCATTCATTGCCAGATAAAATAGAGGACCTCGACAATCGTGGATGCAGGAACAACCTGCCTGTCCGCGGCATCCCCGAGGATATTCTACAAGATCAACTGAAGCCTTTCTTCATTGGCTTCTTTCTCCACCTCTCTCCAAACTCTCTGCCTTTACTCCCTGAGGACATTGATAGAGCCCATAGGGCCCTGCAGCCTCTCCCCAAGCCCCCCTCGCCTTTGAGAGACGTGGTCATCCGATTTTTATGATATACTGCTAAAGATGACATTTGGCAGGCAGCCAGAACAAACCACAATATCTCCTACCAAGGCCACTCTCTTCAAGTCTATCAGGAACTTAGTCCCTATACAATCCAAAGGCGCTGAGAGACCAAGTTTATTACAGCTACCTTACAGGAACACCGCATAAAGTACCGTGGGGCTTTCCATTTAGTCTGATTGTCTCCCATAATGGATCACAAGTTGTCTACAGGGACTTCAATGATCTCGATCACCTCTCCAGATCTCTCAACATAAAATTATCCCCCCCCTGCTGAAGCTGCACTTAATCTACCTCCTATCCCGGCCGACCCTGGCCCTTCTACCGCCAAGGATCAGCGCCCCCAATGGCACAGGGTTCGGTCCAAGAGGAGGAAGATGGGTCCCCTGTCCTCAGATGAAGGTGACCCCCGAGTTGAAGGTTCTGCTTCCTTTGACTGTGCACTTTCTCACACCACTTGGCGAGTATAGGATCTAAGTCTGCTCCCAGGACAGTTCCAGAATGCCAGATCCTTTGCCGACCTCAAGTAATGTACCACCAGGATGTTTGCTTGTTTTCCTATAGGGGCACCCCCTTACAAACTTTCTTTTGGCCCAAGGCCTGAACAGATGGGGAGATTGTGGTGACACCTGGGACTATGTCTGGTAACATGTTGAAACTTATAATGTATGCTCTATATATAGGGTGACCGCACCAACCATAAGTTGTAAAGTGCTCAGGCACGGGATAGAGTCGGTCTTCAACTCAATAATAATAAATAATCAATAATACCAGCCAATGAGTCTTAGAGAAAAAAGCCCTGGAAGGGGACATGTACATATGGGCCATCGAGAAGGGATTTAAAATATATCTTAGTGTGATGCCACGGTGAGCGGCATATGGCTAAAGCTGGGTGGGTCATAGTTAAACAGGGTAACCTGGACACATCAAAGGGGTTGAAGTGTTTGAGCAGTAGCGAAAAGCTGTACCCAGCGTATATGTTAAATGTACACCCCCCCCCCATCACACAGCATCTGACATTAACAGCAGACATTATAAATAATCAATAATCCCAGCCAATGAGTTTTAGAGAAAACATTTTTTTTTAATTATCAATTTTAATGCAACTACAATATTCACAAACAGTGTATGCCATGAACCTCTCAGGAAAGATAAGAGGTAGGCTCACTCGTATCCACACAAACCCCATCCACCAAAACACATCCGTACCACATACAGTGTAAATATATACTGGGTCAATTGATACAGAAAAGAAACAAAGTATAAATATATACTGGGTCAATTGAAACAGAAAAGAAAAAAACAGAAAAGAAAAAAAACACAACCGTGTAAATATGTACTATATGAATTAGTGCAAAGGTTCACAACCATGTAAATATGTACTTTATGAATTGATACAAAAATTCCCACCCCTAGGCCTCCCCAGGGAGTGGAGAAGAACAGCACCACCTGTACCACTGTTTGTAAAAAAAAACGTGGTAATGTAACCACAAAAAATAACATGAGTCAGCTGCGTTATCAAAGACAAGAAAAGAAACTGGAATCAATTTCACTGTATCCAAAGTGTTGACTTTAAAGTCCCGATATCATATCAAGCCACAGGGTGATCCATATGTTTCCCCAGATGTAATAACCGGTCACACTCTGGAATATCGATATACTTTAGTGATTAGCAATCCAAGTTTCTTTAAGCCACAAAGAGGAAATACAAAAACTTGTGTATTAAAGCTGTTTACCAAGCTGTATTACATCTCTTAATGTCCCTTTATGTGAATTGCCGTTTTAATAGCCAAAATTCTGAAGTATCAAAAGCAATGCTAAAGCGAAATATACCACAAATCAAACTTCACACCCTTTATCAAATTTTCACTCACAGAATGTGGCTTAAACACAGCATATAAAATTCCCTTAGGTATTTCTTATGGTCAGCTTAGTACTGCAACAATCTGTTACAAAGTGCCGTCAGTACAGATAATGATCTCTTCAATGTTAGCAGGAGCAGACCAAAGGTATAATGTTACCAGTATCAGCAAACGCTGGTGTAGCCAATATTACCGTGAGACTTGTCACCGGAGAAATCTTCAGTGTGGAAATGGACCGCATCCCATCTCACTATTTTCTCTTTAGCATGCTTAATGCAGCAAGCAAACAGAATGGCTCCGACACAGCAGGTAAGATCAGGTGATGGCGTCCTTACTGGTTACGACGCGCGTTTCGGGGACTCCGCCCCTTTGTCAAGGAATGTCCAGGTGCTAGAAAGGGGGTAGTATTTGAACCAGTGCAACTGAAAACCTATTGGATAGTACAAACACACCCTCCTTACATCACATTCACTTCATGCATGCTGCATACATTCACACTTACATGGACACCGGATGAGAATAATCCTCACGAATAGAGCCACAGGAACCCTAAAATAAATAATCAGCAAGTATTCTACAACTATGTTACACTCAGGAATCTATAAGCGCTATTATCAGTATATTTATTTACGTAGGCACTTACCTAATCATTGTCTGCACATATCACTGGCGTTAAAGTCACATAAGGAAAAATAACTTAATTCTCCCAGCGGCTCTGTGTGAAGGCATAAACCTCTCCACACCATCAGACACATTATATATTTACCTGAATAGTACCAGGATAAATAGGAGATAAAGAATGTGAAGATCGAGTCGGTCAAATAATATATACAAGGAGTTACCCATAAGCAGCTCTATTATAAACATATTGGGTCATACACAAATTAGCGTGACGAATCGACTAGATATCAAAATCACCAATTGTGGCAGGAACCAAATCCATTTTTCAACCCATTGCGATATCCCTGGATCAACTAATCAGACCATTATTGGGTTACCTGGATTCATATTTACAGGACACGACAGACTTTTTGTGTAAGATCACACCTAAGGTGGTTCCTCTGGATAGTCTATTAGTAACCATGGATATAGCCAATCTATATATATCTATTCCTCATGACCTGGGTATTGAAAGCATATTCTATTTCCTGGATAAGGATAAATTATACTCACCAAATGAAAGGAGATTTATGAGAGATCTGTTTGAAATCATTCTCTATGAGAACTTCTTTCTGTTTGAGGACACATTTTATGTCCAGAAGAAAGGAACGGCAATGGGCTCGAATGTAGCGCCAACTTATGCCAACCTTTTTGTTGGTCAATTTGAGGAAGAAGTGATCTTTGTAGACCAGGGTTACAGAGACTATGTACAAGGCTGGTATCGTTATATAGACGACATCTTTTTTATCTGGACAGGTAATGAAGAGGAATTGGCAAACTTTGTAATAAGGTTGAACGCTGCGCATGTATCATTAAAATTCACCATGGAAGCAAGTAAGATACAGGTGAGTTTTCTAGACACCATAATTTCTGTGGTTAATTAGAGATTGAGAAGTGACTTGTTTACTAAAGCCACAGATAGGAACAATACATTATTATATGACAGCTTTCATCCTCCTTCCCTCATTAAGAACCTTCCATTAGGCCAATTACTGAAAACAAAAAGAATTGTTGATGATCCTGAGGTTTGCTTAAGAAGACTGGATGAGATGGCTAAGAAATTTTTGAGTAGAGGTTATCCCACTGAAATCTTGACATACAACTTGGAAAAAGTGAGGGCTATAGATAGGATGAATCTCCTAATTAAAAAAAAGCCTGTTTAAAAAAAAAATTCGGTCCCTTTTGTTAGCCACTTTGGGTTCCATAGTAGAGAACTTAAGAGGATAATATTACATCATTGGCATCTCTTGAGAGAAGATGCTCAAGTGGGTAAAATGTTTTCTGATACCCCACTCTTTTCCTTTAGGAGAAACAGAAATCTAAAGGACACATTGATTCGTGCTGATTGGGGCTCTATGAAGAAACCTATTGAAGTGATCAAGAAGGGCTCCTTTCCCTGCATGAATTGTGCCTTGTGCCATTCAATGCAACAGGGGGTTTTCATTAGTCACCCTCAATCAGGGAAGAGGATACCCATTAAAGGGAGATTTTCATGCACCTCCAAATACGTAATATACGTAATCAAATGTCCGTGTGGCTTGGCTTATGTTGGCGAGACCACCCAAACAGTGAGGGACAGGATACGCCAACATAAAACTGCAATAGGTAAAGATGATGAGGATGCTCCAGTAGCACATCATTTTACGAGATTTGCACATAATAAAAGCCAACTGAGATTCCAAATAGTTGATGGAGTACCCCCTCTATGGAGAGGTGGGGACAGACAAAAATTACTGTTTTAAGAAGGAAGCCCAGTGGATGGTACCCAAAGGTCTCAATAGAGATATCTCGTGGGGCAACTTCATTTAAATTCTGCCAGTATCTATTGATATTAATGTCCTTTTCTGAATAGATGCATATGATAAGTAGATTTGGATATGATCAACGATTAGAAAGGATAAGACTGGTCATAATTTCTACTGTGTCAATTCAACGGTTGTTGGACTAGGATCTGATTACTGGGGAGGGGATTGAATACAAAATGGTTAAAGTTGCATACTAGACCCAAAACTAGAGGCGGAATATAGTCTATATTTATTATTATTTTTTATTTGTTATGAAAGAATTTTTTTTGCAGGATATTGAGATTCCGCTGACAATGAACCTATTGAAATAGATCACTACCTAATTCTTTATAATGGATGTGATTAATGAACTTTGTGTCAACAGATGTGACATTTTTCAGTACAATATGTTATGGATGTTAGTGCCCAGTCATTGATAGATTTCACTTGTGTGACAATATGCTTCTTTTTATTACGCTGATATAGGGTTGATATATAGTTGGTAGTGTGACTTTAATTGTGATTTTGATATCTAGTCGATTCGTCACGCTAATTTGTGTATGACCCAATATGTTTATAATAGAGCTGCTTATGGGTAACTCCTTGTATATATTATTTGACCGACTCGATCTTCACATTCTTTATCTCCTATTTATCCTGGTACTATTCAGGTAAATATATAATGTGTCTGATGGTGTGGAGAGGTTTATGCCTTCACACAGAGCTGCTGGGAGAATTAAGTTCTTTTTCCTTATGTGACTTTAATGCCAGCGATATGTGCAGACAATGATTAGGTAAGCGCCTACGTAAATAAATATACTGATAATAGCGCTTATAGATTCCTGAGTGTAACATAGTTGTAGAATACTTGCTGATTATTTATTTTAGGGTTCATGTGGCTCTATTCGTGAGGGTTATTCTCATCCGGTGTCCATGTAAGTGTGAATGTATGCAGCATGCATGAAGTGAATGTGACGTAAGGAGCGTGTGTTTGTACTATCCAATAGGTTTTCAGTTGCACTGGTTCAAATACTACCCCCTTTCTAGCACCTGGACATTCCTTGACAAAGGGGCGGAGTCCCCAAAACGCGCGTCGGAACCAGTAAGGACGCCATCACCTGATCTTACCTGCTGTGTCGGAGCCATTCTGTTTGCTTGCTGCATTAAGCGTTTGCTAATACAGGTAACATTATACCTTTGGTCTGCTCCTGCTAACATTGAAGAGATCATTATCTGTACTGACGGCACTTTGTAACCGATTGTTGCAGTACTAAGCTGACCATAAGAAATACCTAAGGGAATTTTATATGCTGTGTTTAAGCCACATTCCGTGAGTGAAAATTTGATAAAGGGTGTGAAGTTTGATTTGTGGTATACCTCGCTTTAGCTTTGCTTTTGATACTTCAGAATTTTGGCTATTAAAACGGCAATTCACATAAAGGGACATTGAGAGATGTAATACAGCTTGGTAAACAGCTTGAATACACAAGTTTTTGTATTTCCTCTTTGTGGCTTAAAGAAACTTGGATTGCTAATCACTAAAGTCTATCGATATTCCAGAGTGTGACCGGTTATTACATCTGGGGAAACATATGGATCACCCTGTGGCTTGATATGATATCGGGACTTTAAAGTCAACACTTTGGATACAGTGAAATTGATTCCAGTTTCTTTTCTTGTCTTTGATAACGCAGCTGACTCATGTTATTTTTTGTGGTTACATTACCACGTGTTTTTTGACAAACAGTGATACAGGTGGTGCTGTTCTTCTCCACTCCCTGGGGATGCCTAGGGGTTGGAATTTTTGTATCAATTCATAAAGTACATATTTACATAGTTGTGAACCTTTGCACTAATTCACATAGTACATATTTACACGGTTGTGTTTTTTTTCTTTTCTGTTTTTTTTTTCTGTTTCAATTGACCCAGTATATATTTATACTTTGTTTCTTTTCTGTATCAATTGACCCAGTATATATTTACACTGTATGTGGTACGGATGTGTTTTGGTGGATGGGGTTTGTGTGGATACGAGTGAGCCTACCTCTTATCTTTCCTGAGAGGTTCATGGCATACACTGTTTGTGAATATTGTAGTTGCATTAAAATGGATAATTAAAAAAAATGTTTTCTCTAAGACTCATTGGCTGGGATTATTGATTATTTATAATGTATGCTGTTAATGTCAGATGCTTTGTGATGGGGGGTGTACATTTAACATATATGCTGGGTACAGCTTTTCGCTACTGCTCAAACACTTCAACCCCTTTGATGTGTCCAGGTTACCCTGTTTAACTATGACCCACCCAGCTTTAGCCATATGCTGCTCACTGTGGCATCACACTAAGATATATTTTAAATCCCTTCTCGATGGCCCATACGTACATGTCCCCTTCCAGGGCTGGTTCAGCCACTTCCCTATAGATTAATGTTTTTGTTTCTGTGCTTGATGGTTCTGCCCTGTGTGGAGCGGGCCTGTCCCGCCGTTCCCCTCAGCTCTTACTATTATCTTTCTAACTTCTCCCCCCTTGATATGGTGTATTTTTACTACACGAATGCACCTCTTTCACATGTTGATGCTATTTTTTTCTTACGCCTGTTGTTGTTTGTCATAAAAGTTATCAATTGCAATGTTTATTACTTGTCTCTCAAAATTTGCCTAATTCAAGACACTGTAGAATTTTCTGGTTTTATGACTGGTTCCAGGGTTTACTCTCGTTATTGTGTGCAAGATACAACCCTAACAAGGCTGAAACATTAGCAAATTTAAGATTATATCCCACAATGTTAAAGGATTTAATACCCCACAAAAAGGTCAATGGCCCTGAGGGACTACAAAAAGATTAATAGTGACATTTTGTTCCTACAAGAGACCCACTTTAAGAGAGGCTCAGAGCCTAAATCAGCCTTAATAAAATTTGGAGCGGTCTTCCTCTCATCCCATATTACTAAACACAATGGGGTAGGAATTCTAATTAGTAAGAAACTCCCTTCCAAGACACCTCTGTATACAAAGATAGAGAAGGAAGATACATAATTTTAGTGGGTAAACTCTATCACAAACCAATAACCCTAGTGAACGTTTATGCCCCCAACAATGATCCCTCCCCTTTTTTTCACCAGTTATGTAATAAAATATTAGAGGCTTCAAGAGGCAGTTTAATAATGATTGGAGACCTTAATTTTGCCTAAGACCCTAGCCAGGATTGCTCCTTGGGCTCCTCCTCTGTGCCCGCTAAGACATTAAAGCAGATTTAATCAGCCCTCTCCCAACTCACGATACATGACCAATGGAGACTTCAACACCCCTCTCCGAGAGATTTCACGTTCTACTCCCATCCTATACTCTAGGATCGACTATTTACTCACTGATGTTTCCACTTTGTCTTACGTTACTCACACTGACATCTACCCTATCACATGGTCTCATCAACCCAACTTTCGCTATATCTGGAATGCCCATAAGTGCTTTATCAGAGGCGAACTTATTGCCATTAAAGCTGCTAGATTAAAACAAAAAAATACTTACCTTAAATCTCTCCTAGATGACCTATCCAAATTACAAGACATCCATAAACGTTTCCCTGAAAATGCTTCCCTGTCAGAGAGTATTACACACAAGCGCAGCCAGCTCTGTCGCAGGATAACACCGTACGCAATACTCACCTCATCTGGCATATTACCAATGAGAATATCCCCTCAGCACTTATCTCAACAGACGCCGAAAAGGCTTTCAACCGCGTTAACTGGTTATTCCTCAGATCCTCCTTGGAAGCCTTCGGCTTTGGATCGGTCACTCTGAACCGTATCTTCTCGCTTTACTCATCCCCCAGCGCCCAAATTCTCGTCAACAACACCCTTTCTCCCTCGGTCCCTATTAGAAACGGTACCCGTCAGGGCTGCCCTCTATCACCCTTACTTTTTGCTTATAAAAAGTAATATAAATCCCAGAGGGGGATCCAAAAGAGGAGCGCTCTCCGGAGAAAAATGCAACAAAAATGAAACACTGAATTGGTTATTAATATGATAGTTATTAGCCCAATCAAAATTTAATAGAAGCTAAAACAAAAACAAAAAGTTTGTGGGAAAAAACTTGCTTATTTCCTAATGCGACTAGAAGAGTCCTTTGTAGACAGCCGAAATAATCCTCTGTAGGCAATGTGCGCAATATGTTCAGGCAGCTCCTCTTAACCCGGTGATAGGTAATTCTATAAAAACAAAGCAAGAAGAGGGCGCCTCATAGTGTAATATATCCTTTGATATTGTATGTGTAGTAATGGTAAAAAGAGGCTTACCAAAAATTGTGGCACTGTTCTGTGACCAGTGCTATTAGACAGACTAGCGCTTGCAGCGGCTAGCACACTGATTCCCCGTGTTCCTCGTCCGGTGCAGGATCAAACAAATGTGACCACTCGGGTAATAGATGATAGACAACACTGGGGTGGCAAACAAGCTCACAACTTCGTTATTAGTTAAAAAGTCAACGCTTTATTCACAGACAACGCGTTTCTCGACCAGAAACCGGTCGTTTCATCAGGCAATTTTTTAAAAGCGAATACAAGGTATAATCATTGTTACAATTAAATACATTTTCAAAGTAAAAAGCGGAAGTTGTCAGACTTAAAGGTATCCAATGGGCACAGGTAATACAAATGAATAGGTAATCTTGTGAAACGATTCCCCAGGTGAAAGGGGTATAGTCGTTAATACAAAAAATTCAAATGTGAGCCAAGCCGTATAATTGGTCAAAGGTTCCCCTTGCAAACATCTTATCTATATAAACAATCTATGATAAAAAATAGTACGTTTACACACAATTAAAAATATCTTGTGTACTATGCAAATAAAAACAGTATAAAAGTGCTGTCATATGTCTTGAGAACCGTGATGTTCTATCTATATATTTATTTATGTCGGATGTATTTGCATTTTGTAGGACTGAATATATAAACAGATTAGATATTTACGCCGGTAATTATAACTTTGGTTGTAACCAAATGGTCTTAAGAATAATAAATTCTATATATCTTTATACGGTGGTAAAGGACACTAATTGAGTGAGGATTCAAGTTGGGGAATAGAGATATAAGTCAACTTAATATGCTTATGAACAGAGGCTCCATTATTTTGTTGAAAATTATATTCGCAATATATTAATAATATGTAATAACGGAATAGTTGTGATAATAGTAAGGGCTATATATGTACTTTGGATCTGCTCAATCACAGAGGATTATGATCAGGGCAACACATTAGCACAGATGGTATGAATGGATGCATATTGGAACAATGAAATCAGCATTTATTTATGCTGTATTTACGTGAGCTTATACTAGCTGCATATTGGAATGATGAAAGCAGCATGTATTTATGCTGTATTTACGTTAGCTTTACTAGCATTAATTGACAGCTTAAATAACAGGTATTCTCACACATTTTTGTCAACTATGCAGAACCTGGAGCAGGGGACCGTTTGTGGGATATCATATTATATATCTCCATTTGTTAGGATACACATCAAGGAGAAATAACAAACTATAACATAGTGTTAAGAAGGATTCCACACTGACTATGGGATTATCAAGTAATCGAGATATTTGTAACTGTCACTCATCCATGCAAACTTGTGACTATGCTAATTAGTCGCATTGGTTTACTAATGAGTAAATATGCCATCATCGGACTGTTCTGAACAGGTATTTAATTCAGTATTTCTACACACAGTGAGATGATAATGCTAAAAATCTGTATGTGCAATCTTGATGATAAATGTCAATCATCTATTATGGTTAAACTGCAGAAATATACACTGTGATTTTCAGACAGCATAAATTTGATAATAAATGCTAACCTTCCAATAGGGCTAAATTGAAAAACACACACTGTGATCGTATACATTGACAGATCCCATCGTTATACACACTTTGTTGGAATTATGGTCATGTATATTATAAATAATTATAACTCTCGTTGGTTTGATATTATCAACTATGCACTATTGATCAATATTTATATGCATATTGCGATGTTGATATTAGGGTGATATAAACTACAAATACCAAATACACTATACAGGTAGTGGCCACAATAAAGCTGTTTAATCATCAACACTGTCTGATCGGATGTCGGGACTTTACCGATGCGTTGAATATATTTTGGCTCACAGATATTTTGTTTACATGAAGTAATGACGTAACAATCACATGGTGTTCTCCATTCAATGGGAACACACATATTGGATAGGTTGTTTCTAGGGGTGTGTGCGCACACTCCTCTCTGATTGGCTAACGGTTGATTTAAAGGCTAGGAGAGTAACCGTGATCGGGTTAGCCTTTGAGGAAGCCGGTACAACTGCGAAATGCGCATCAGGTGTTAGCAGGGGACGATATCCATATATTTAGTGGCTCATTAATCGTGTAACTTGTTAGGCACTTTTGTTGGCCTTCCAATATCCACACAGACCGGTGCTTACTTGTGCTCTCATTGCATTCATTTAGTTAATATTGTTGATGGGGTCAATCCCCTTTGCAGTTAATTTTTGCGGCATTGAGCTTTACTTAAGTTTGCACTGAAACTATGTGGATTACAATACTTTAGTTTTATATAGTTCTTATGGATATCAGTCTCCTTTATACACTTTTAATCTAAGTTTTAAGACACCACACACATTTATAGGGATACACTTTATACATCTTATTGTATATATTAATCAATATAATAAATGTTATGTTTTATATTTAACCTGACCTAGACGACTCTTCCCGCCACTCTTTACATGACTCATTGATTGTAATCAAGAGTGCTAGTATACTGTCGCTTTTCTCCTCTTCATTTTTTCTATTACATTACCTGACAGTTAGCACCCCCCTATCTCACATAATAGGTTTAATTGAATCATATTTAGATCTGTTTGTCAGATCAATATAATATTTTATTCAAATAGAAGTTGATTAACGTTAGGGGCTATCACTGATCTGCATTATCCCAATTTTTCTATTTTTTCTACTCTTGATGGCTTCTGCTGGATCCCCAGCTTTTCTAGAAGAGCTAAACTGATTTCTAACCTGATAACAAGGGAGACTGCAAGTCAATGGGCCGTGGTCAACAAACTTAACCCTTACCTCTCCTCCACTCCGGGCCCGTTGACCTCTTTAGTTTATAGCTCAGATTCTCCAGTGCCATCCTTCAGCCCCCTGTTTACTTCAGACACTCCCCCCCCCCACAATATAATCGCGTATCATGTATCTGCGAATGACTCCATATGCTCACAAAACCAACTAATAGATAGAGGGTACGAATGGGCGAGGAATTGGTTCTCTTATAGGAGATTATTTAACTATATCACCACTCACAAACACGGCCGTAACTTGACCCGCTCTCCCACTAACATAGAAAAACTCTACCTATCCAGGACGCCGGTCAAACACTCCCTCTTTATTATCTACAAAATTCTTCTCCACCACCCCCCCACCCAGGCAATCTGCCGTATTCTATTGATATGTGTGAAAGAGAACTGGGAGTCATAATTCTACCTCAAAAAGCTCTTGACATGTTTTCCAATACTAGGAGGGCCTCCACCTCAGCCTCCATTTTGGAGATTAACTATAAGATACTCCACTCTATGTTGGTATTTGACCCCTAGAAAATAACACTGTTTATTTCCTAAAGTTAGCAATCAGTTTTGGAGGTGTGGACATGTTGGGAGAGGCATGGGCCACATGTGGTGGTGGTGTTCACAAATTAATCAATACTGATATGACATTATGAATGAAGTTGAATTTATAATAGATGCCCCAATTCCCCCTGACCCCCAGATATGGCTCCTAAATAAACCTGTCGATCTCCCCTCTAAATACCTAATCCCACTATTTCTGATTTTCACAAACAGTGTCAAGATCATTATAGCGAGGCTTTGGAAATCTAAAGAAAACCCAACCATGTCTATTTGGAAAAATAAAGTCACCGAGCTGCTGGAGCTTGAGGAATATTCTGCATATAAAAACTGCAATATAGATAATTTCCTAGTATTACGATCAATGTGGGATGTACATAATAATAAAAATTTAGTTGAACCACCGCTTAGTGCCGAGTGTTAGCTTGGAACCAATATGTCCAAATTTCCCAAATTTATATCATAACCAAGTATAAATACAGTGTAAAACCTTTTGTGCTTTTCTTATATGTCTTTTATTTATCTTCAAGACATTTCATATGTTGTTTATGTATGTGTTTTCTAATTGATACTTTGTAAATTTTGCTTTAACTTAATAATAGGCGAGTCTAGTTTCGCAACTTGTTCTATTTCTTTTGATGTACCATGAGTATGATACTAAGTTACGACTATTGTATTGATTACACAGACTCTTTTAATAAAAAGATATTACAAAATAAATATTCTATAATCGAATGCTATTTACAGTTTTCAAATGTCACTTTCGAATTTGAATGTTTAAAATTAGATCGAATGTCCACATTTGAAATTTTGAATGTAACATTCTATTTAACAAATACTATTCAGAAGTTCAATAGTTCATGTGGTAGGGAATCTAGTAAATTGATACATAATAGATACAAATATATCAATTTGAATGTTTCTATTTTGATTGAATATTGCATAATTCGAATATTACATTTAAAGAAAGCATTATAAATACTATTACAAACATATAAATTCGAATTTTTCAAATTCGAATATTGCATAATTGGAATATTACATTTAAATAAAGCATTATAGAAATACCGTACTATTACAAATATATAAATTTGAATTTTTCAAATTCGAATATTGCATAATTAGAATATTACATTTATATAAAGCATTATAGAAATACTATTACAAATATATAAATTCAAATTTTTCGAATTCAAATATTGCATAATTCGCATATTACATTTAAAGAAATCATTAGAAATACTATTACAAATATATAAATTCAAATTTTTCGAAACTAATATTTTCGAATGTAATCGTAAAATTCGAAACCGAACATTCGAAAATCAAATGTTAGAATGTTATGTAAACATTCAAAATTTGATTCAAACAAACGAATGTGTTAAAATTTGTTTCATTTTTTGAATGTTGCGAAACATTCGCCCATCCCTAGTGCTGAACCTAAAATGGACTGGCTGCTAAGATTTACATTCCTGCTTTAAAATAAAGATAGCAAAAGAACAAAGAAAAATTGATAATAGGAGTAAATTAGAAAGTTGCTTAAAATTTCATGCTCTATCTTAATCATGAAAGAAAAAAATTGGGTTCAGTTTCTCTTTAAATTAACTTATTGGCCTCTATTTATCATAGGTCTTGCGGACCTGATCCAACAGTGCGGATCAAGTCCGCAAGACCTCGCTAAATGCGGAGAGCAATACGCTCTCCGCATTTAACATTGCACCAGCAGCTCACAAGAGCTGCTGGTGCAACGCCGCCCCCTGCTGACTCGCGGCCAATCGGCCGCCAGCAGGGAGGTGTCAATCAACCCGATCGTATTTGATCGGGTTGATTTCCGGCGATTCCTGTCCGCCTGCTCAGAGCAGGCAGACAGGGTTATGGAGCAACGGTCTTTAGACCGCAGCTCCATAACTTGTGTTTTGTCTGAAGACTCGCCAGAAACATGGGCCCACAAGCTCCCTACGGAACTTGTTAAATGGGCCCCTTAGTGTAAGTTTAACTAAGGAGGTTTTAGCTTAGAGGTGGGGTTGTTAGGTGTTAGGTAGTTAAGTAGTGAAGGGGTAGTTTGCTTTGGGGGTTGTGGTGGTATAGGGGCTAATAGAATAGGGGTCTTTTTGCTTTGGGGGATTGTCTTGGTGTGAAGGCATTGCCCTAAAGTGTCACAGCTCTTTTTCAAATGAATAATACAACCCATTTCTACTATAAAAGTAACCCCCCACCCCAAAAATTACAAATCTAAAAAAAACTAAACAAAAAAAAATCCATATCCTAAAATAATATTGTCCTGAAAAGCGCATTTGGTTGGGCATTGCCCTTAGAAGGGCATTTGGTAGAGGAGAGCCCACAGCTCTTTTGCTGCCTAAAAAAATCCCTATCCTAAAAAAAGATTGCCCTGAAGGGCAATTAAAATGGCATTGCCCTAAAGTGAAACAGCTCTTTTAAAAAAATAACTAAACTAAAAAAAGAGCAAGTGGCATGATTTAACAACAGAGCTCTTCTGCATTCTAAAATTTTGCCAAATCGCAGTTATATGTGGAGGTTCTCCGCTTGAGAACTTGTCTGCTTGCAGCTTGATAATCCAGTGTTAATATGGTGCAAACAATCATTTATCAGTTCCCATTGATTTCAATGGGAGCCAATAATAGTATACTGTGGCTGATATTTAGGGAGTACAAAGTGAAAAAAAATAAAAAATAGTAAATTTGGGGCAAACTCCCACCATAGATGGTAAGGTGTGCCTTTTCCTTTACAGCCTCTCTAACACCTATCTGATGTATCTTTAAAAATGTGTTTCAGTTTTTAAGGGGTAAGGTACCATCTCATCATAAACTTACAATTGGTTTCTAGTAGTGACGACGAGTGTGCGGATTTCGCCATGGCGGATAATATCGTATACCATTCTTTAGTTGTCAGGGTCCATGGTAATTCTCTTTGTCAAGCGGCGACATAGTTAGGTAGGTCTAGGTGTTTAAGTGTGATCAGAGTAGTGTACAATAATGATATTCCATATCTGGGCGTCAAATCCAGACAGCAAAGCTTTTCAATTACTGTTTGTGGTCTATACATGTGTGCTCTGTCTTTGTGGGTGTGGAAATAGTGGCTTAATTGAGCATATGTAAACCAATCAATAAAATGTCCTTCTAGATAGGGTTGCATTCTGTCTCAGTGTAAAAATTGTGTATTATCTAGAACCAAATGTATAGGTAAAAGGTCATGAAGGTTGTGGGCATCGAGTTGTATCAGGGGAGGCTCTCAAGGAATTCCAGATTACCTAGTTTTGGTGTTTAAGGGGGATGGTATTGAGGTGAAGGATGGGAATTTACCTAATAGTGAGTTCCATATATTAAATGTTTTGTGTATTATTGGGAAGTTAGTTATGTTTGTTTGAATGTTTTGATGGAGGTATCCACAATATCCACCTAATTGAGGGTTGTACATTATAGCATAGTCTAATTTTATCCAGGATTTACAATCTTGGGAGTCTAGCATGCACCACTCCACTATTCTATAGAGAAATATTGCTGAACGGTATAAGGGACACCCAGTCCACTCAAACTCTTAGGGGCTGTTAATGTCTCTCTAGCTATCCTGGGAGGGCTTTTTTTTTGCCAAATATAGGCATTGATTATAGCTTGTAGTTTGGGAAGATATGGTGAGGGGAGAGGTATTGGGACTGTTTGAAAAGTGTAAAGTAACTTAGGTAGGATGGTCATCTTGAAAACATTCATTCTGCCCAGCCAGAAGATGTATTTAGGAGTCCATTTTGAGATATTTGCTGAGGGAGCACTATATAATTAGAAGATTCTATTAATAAATTTGTCAGGGAGTCCACATTTTTTGAGTGTTAAATGAAAAAAAGGTCCAGTCCAACCTGTCAAATGCTTTTTCTGTGTCAGTAGACAGGAGGACTGTAGGTATCTGGGGTTTGCGGGAATATTGAATTAATTGAAGTACTTTAACCGTGTAATCGTGGGCCTCTCTCCATGGAAAAAAACCTGCCTGGTCTGGGTGTATCCGTGCAGGGAGCAAGGGGTTAAGCCTATTGGTGAGAACTGTTATCAATGTTTAAAAACAATAACGGGTGTAAATGAGAAGGGTGTGTAGTAGGTGTCCTGGTTTCGGAATAACAGTAACTATTGCTTCTAACATTTATGAGGGTAAAATATTTCCTGACTCAATATAATTGAACATATCCAATAAGTAGGGGACTAGGATATTTTTAAATTTCTTATAATAAATTTCAATAAGACCATCTTGTCTGGGACTTTTCACAGTTTTAAATGACTTTATTGCAGTGTCAAGTTCTTGGGGTGTAATGGGGAGCGATAGGGATTCTATACGTTCATTATTAAGTGTAGGTGTAAGTATCTTATCTAGATAGGTTTGACACTGTTCAGTGTGGGCGTGTAGATTATATAAATTGGCATAGAAGTCTCTAAATTGAGCGACTATTTGATTAGATTCCTCTATTTTCCCAGATGTAGGGGAACCAATGGATGGGACATAGGACATGGTTTGTTGTGTTTTAAGAGCTATAGTTAACATTTTGCCAGGTTTATTCCCTTCGGGGAAATATTTTTGTTTTAGGAAGTTAGTTTGAATTTGTATTTTTTCTGACAATAAGTTCTTTATTTCGTTTCTTGTCTGTGTTAATTGTAGTGTTATATTTGCATCAGAGTGGTGAAGTTTATGGAGATGGTCTAAGTTTATCAGTTTATCGGACAGGTCTCTGGGTTTGAAGCTTATGGGCATTTAGTTTTATGAATTCTCCTCGGATAAAGGCTTTGTGTGTTTCCCACACTGTACAGAGATTTACATCCCCAATATTTTCTTTAAAAAAGGGGGTTAAAGCTTTCTCTTTTTTTTGTATGGTTGTAGGGTCATATAATAGAGTGTCTTCCAGTCGCCAGTTGAATGGTTTTAATGGTGCAGTGAGACACATAAAACTGCTGCAAACTGATGAATGGTCTGACCATGTTGTTGGGGTGATCTTGGAGTCTGTCAAAGTTCCCAATGTGAGGTGCTCTGTTAAAATGAAGTCTGTATGGGAGTAGGTGTGTTTAGAATTTGAAAAGAAGGTATAATCTTGCATTTCTGGGTGTGAGTGTCTCAAGGAATTATGTAGCAATAGCAAATGAAGGTTAGACCAGACTTTTTTAATAATTCTTTAAGCTGTGTTTATGTGCATATGAGAGCTATCTTTTGTGAGGTCTAAATGGAGGTTGAAGTCTCCTGCTAAAACTAAAGAGCCATTGGCGAATTCCAAAATTGTATTGGTGATTGTACGGAAAAAAGGGCCTTGCCTTTATTCGGAGCATAAATGTTAATAAAAGTTACAGGTCGACCAAACAGCAAACCGTGAATTTCTAAGTATCTCCCTTCATCATCTTTGTCTAATGTTAAAAGTTGGAAGGGAATAGAGTTTCGAATCAAAATGCTTACCCCATTTATTTTTTTTCTCTAAATTGCTATTGTGGTAGTGTATAGGATATGTGTGGGAATAGTATGAGGGTGCTTTGCCTCTTATAAATTGCGTTTCTTGAAGAAACAATAGGTTTTCCATTTTTGCGTTTGCAGTCTGAAATTTCTTTTGAGCTCTTCTGTGGTATGTTGAAGCCCTTAATATTCTGAGTTAATATAGCTAGTGACCTATTCAGTTGAAAGTGTAGTTTAGGCAGCTATAGAGAAAGATCTCTTTAGGGATGTAGAGTACTATGAGGGAAGGGCCGACTGCAGGAAGGAGAGTTGGACAGAGTTATGAATTTGAAGGTAAGGTGACACTCTTGAATATTTGGTAGGTAGCATGTACAACAACGAACAACAATAAAAATAACAACAAACAATAAAACACATTAAACATGAATTTGGTTTGATTGAGGGCATGTTCCTGTCCTCAACATGTAATGCATAAAACTAGATAGACCTACAGAGAGGTATGGCTTTAAGGCATTTACCAGACTATCACCAAGATGTCAGAGTTCATCGGTAATAAAGGTACAGTTGAACTTAATATAAAGGCTCACCACCTCTTACACTTCAATGCAAGATATAACCCATCAGGTTGGGGTGAAGAGGCATTGGAGACTTAACTCTTCCTGGCAGATACAGTCGGCTAATTGAATTTCTGTGTCTTTGACACAGCAGAGATTTTTGGTCTTGAAGTGGTTTTGGCCTGATGACCAGCAGGATTTTTCAGGGGCTCAAACAATATTTCTGAGCAGAACGATGCAATGTACTCAGGGTCTTTGCATAGCACCGTCTGGCCTTGATAAAGTACCGAAAGAGAGCAGGGGAATCCCCAGCGGTATTGGATGTCTTTAGATCTAAGCAGTGTTGTGAGGGGTTGGAATGCTTGCCTGCGTTACAGGGTGCGTGGAGTCAGATTGGCAAATAGAGTTACTTTGAAATGATAAAAGAGGGGGGATACTAATGGCACTGCTTAAATTTACAACTTAGGGTAGCCTAGTGATTTCTGGTTCTGTTAATATGGTATAAATATCCAACCAGATTGGTAGTGTTACCTAAAAAATTGGCTGAGGTGCTGTGTACTTGTTTTGTCAAACGAAAATTATCAATCCTTGGATTGATGGAGTGTACACCTATATAGCACTCATTCCCTAATTGATAGTGACAAAAATTGGACAAGAACTGTGTCTCCTTGGAGGAGAGTGTGCGTGGGGATGTTTATTAAAATATAACCTTTATTGGTAATCTTTTAAAAATATACGGCAACAAACACAATTGACATACAAACTTTATTAAAAACACAGGTTTGGGTCTTAATAGATTATTATCCGTTATTCACGGAGTACATTGCGTACTCCGTGAATAACGGATAATAATCTATTAAGACCCAAACCTGTGTTTTTAATAAAGTTTGTATGTCAATTGTGTTTGTTGCCGTATATTTTTAAAAGATTACCAATAAAGGTTATATTTTAATAAACATCCCCACGCACACTCTCCTCCAAGGAGACACAGTTCTTGTCCAATTTTTGTCACTATCAATTAGGGAATGAGTGCTATATAGGTGTACACTCCATCAATCCAAGGATTGATAATTTTCGTTTTACTTTGAAATGATATCTGCTTCATGCATCTTGCAGCTCTCATAATGTCTTCTTTAACCTGAAAGTCTTTCAACTTAGGAATGATGTCTCTGGGTGGAGTGTTGTCTGGCGGCCTAGGTCTGAGGGCTCTATGAGCTCTATCAATGGCTATTGGGTTTTCTTTTTCTGGCCCTAGAATATGTAGGGAGAGGCCTTGAAGGAAGAGCAGGAGATTGAACAGTTTCAGGAAATTCACGAATGCGTAGGTTCTGCTTATGCTCCCTTTTCTCCAGGTCCTCTAGCTTGTCCTGCAGTTGGGCTAGGAGTAAATCTTGTCATCTAGTATGTTGATGAAGGTCAGAAATCTCAGATTGGTTGGTTTAATTTTCTTGTTCCAAGTTTTCAACTCTATTACCAATCTCAGTTATATTTTTGCAGAGTTTTGTCATTTCCTCCTTCATACATTGGAGAAGTAAATTATTAAAGTCCTGTTTCGAGGGTATTGAGGGCAATAAAGATTTAGGGTTCAATTTATTATGGTGCGAGCAGACATGATACAATGTAGCTTGATAAATATGCCCCATAGAAATGTGTATGGTATCACTTAATTTTTCTTCTTTATTGTTTGAAGAAGGAATAGGAGAGCTTTGAGCTGGAGGTTGTTCAGATCAGATGGCATCTTAGAAGTGGGTGGATCAATCAGCTTAAAAAAGGTATTTACTAATGCTTTGGCTGTTGGAGTTTTTGCACGTTCATGAAAGTCTTTTATAGCGGGCAAGCCTCCATGCATGCTAAGTAAAAACTAGTTCATGACAGTGCATACATTATTGAACTTGTAAAGTGGAACGAGCATTCATAACAGTAAGTTCAATAGTTCATTCTGTCTAGCATTTATTTACTGTATAATATCAATTTAAAATTCGTAGATAAATCATTTCCATATGTTACAGATGAGTAGCTTTAAAAAGGGACAGTCAACACCAAAATTTTTGTTGTTTAAAAAGAAAGATAATCCCTTTATTACCCATTCCCCAGTTTTGCATAACCAACACTGTTATAGAAATACACTTTTTACCTCTGCGATTGCCTTCTATCTAAGCCTCTGCAAACTGCCCCCTTGTTTCAGTCATTTTGACAGACTTGCATTTTAGCCAGTCAGTGCTCACTCCAGGGTAATTTCACGTGCATGAGCTCAATATTATCTATATGAAACATATTAACTAATGCCCTCTAGTGGTCAAAATGCATTCAGATTAGAGGCAGTCTTCAAGGTCTAAGAAATTAGCATATGAACCTCATAGGTTTAGCTTTCAATTAAGAATACCAGGAGAACAAAGCAAAATTGGTGACAAAAGTAAATTGGAAAGTTGTTTAAAATTACATTCCCTATTTAAATCATGAAAGTTTTTGGACTTAACTGTCCGTTTAATTTTTAAGATAAATAATTTGTTTATATTTTAGTTTTTAGAATTTGTTTTTAGGAGACATAACTTCCTTTACAGAAAAGTATTTACAAGTCTTGTCAGGTTAAATGGTAGCAATTAAACTTTTTAATGATAATAAGAAATAATAATATTAATAATAATATTTTTTTATTATTAAAAGAAGAAGCAATGTGAAGATGGTGAAGATGCAGGTTTTATTATATTATATTTATGATTTGAGTGAATTTTAGGGATATGTGTATAAAGATCAGATATAGGTAAAATACATTTTTGGAGTAAATATTTGCATACAAGCTTTATATTTTTATATAAGAAGTGATATATAATATGTAGATTTACTTATATTTAGTAAAAATACTAACGCCTAGATTACGAGTCTTGCATTAGGCTTAAAAAGCAGCGTTGGCCAGTCCCAACGCTGCTTTTTAACGCCCGCTGGTATTATGAGTCTTGAAATGACAGGCTTACAGCTCACTTTTTTGGCCAGACTCGGAAATACTGCAAATCCACTTACGTAAATTGCGTATCCTATATTTTCAATGGGACTTGCATAGCGCCAGTATTAAGAGTCTGCCAAAAAGTGAGCGGTAGACCCTCTCTTGTGAAGCCTGGTTCCGCATTTAAAAGTCAGTAGTTAAGAGTTTTACACTACAACGCCGTAGCATAAAACTCTTAACTAAAGTGCTAAAAAGTACACTAACACCCATAAACTACCTATTAACCCCTAAACCGAGGCCCCCCCCACACCACAAACACTAAAATAAAAATTTTAACCCCTAATCTGCCGAACCTGACATCGCCGCCACTATAATAAATATATTAACCCCTAAACCGCCGCCCTCCCGCATCGCAAACATTAGTTAAATATTATTAACCCCTAATCTGCCGTCCCTAACATCGCCGCCACCTACCTACATTTATTAACCCCTAATCTTCCCCCCCAACGTCGTGCCACTATAATAAAGTTATTAACTCCTAAACCTAAGTCTAACCATAACCCTAACCCCCCCTAACTTAAATATAATTAAAATAAATCTAAATAAAATTACTACAATTAACTAAATTATTCCTATTTAAAACTAAATACTTACCTATAAAATAAACCCTAAGCTAGCTACAATATAACTAATAGTTACATTGTAGCTATCTTAGGGTTTATTTTTATTTTACAGGCAACTTTGTATTTATTTTAACTAGGTAGAATAGTTATTAAATAGTTATTAACTATTTAATAACTTCCTAGTTAAAATAAATACAAATTTACCTGTAAAATAAAACCTAACCTAAGTTACAATTACACCTAACACTACACTATAATTAAATGAATTAAATAAATTAAATACAATTAATTACAATTAAATAAAATTATCTAAAATACAAAAAAAACCCCACTAAATTACAGAAAATAATAAAATAATTACAAGATTTTTAAACTAATTACACCTAATCTAATCCCCCTAACAAAATAATAAAGCCCCCCAAAATAAAAAAGCCCTACCCTACACTAAATTACAAATAGCCCTTAAAAGGGCCTTTTGCAGGGCATTGCCCCAAAGTAATCAGCTCTTTTACCTGTAAAAAAAAGTACAAATCCCCCCCAAATTAAAACCCACCACCCACACAACCAACCCTACTCTAAAACCCACCCAATCCCCCCTTAAAAAAACACTAACCCCCTGAAGATCACCCTACCGTGAGACGTCTTCACCCAACCAGGCCAAAGTCCTCAACGAAGCCGGCAGAAGTGGTCCTCCAGACGGGCAGAAGTGGTCCTCCAGATGGGCAGAAGTCTTCATCCAGACGGCATCTTCTATCTTCATCCATCCGGCGTGGAGCGGGTCCATCTTCAAGACATCTGACGTGGAGCATCCTCTTCAAACGACGGCCAATGATTGAATGAAGGTTCCTTTAAGTGACGTCATTCAAGATGGCGTCCCTTCAATTCCGATTGGCTGATAGAATTATATTAGCCAATCAGAATTAAGGTAGAAAAAATCCTATTGGCTGATGCAATCAGCCAATAGGATTGAACTTCAATCCTATTGGCTGATCCAATCAGCCAATAGGATTGAGCTGGCATTCTATTGGCCAGCCAATAGGATTTTTTCTACCTTAATTCCGATTGGCTGATAGAATTCTATCAGCCAATCGGAACTGAAGGGATGCCATCTTGGATGACGTCACTCAAAGGAACCTTCATTCAGTCGTCGGCCGTCATTTGAAGAGGATGCTCCACGTCGGATGTCTTGAAGATGGACCTGCTCCGCGCCGGATGGATGAAGATAGAAGATGCCATCTGGATGAATACTTCTGCCCTTCTGGAGGACCACTTCTGCCCGGTTGGATGAAGACTTCTCCCGGATTCGTTGAGGACTTCGGCCCGGTTGGGTGAAGACGTCTCACGGTAGGGTGATCTTCAGAGGGTTAGTGTTAATTTTTTTAAGGGGGGATTGGGTGGGTTTTAGAGTAGGGTTGGTTGTGTGGGTGGTGGGTCTTAATGTTGGGGGGGGGATTTGTACTTTTTTTTTACAGGTAAAAGAGCTGATTATTTTGGGGCAATGCCCTAAAAAAGGCCCTTTTAAGGGCTATTTGAAATTTAGTGTAGGGTAGGGCTTTTTTATTTTGTTAGGGGGATTAGATTAGGTTTAATTAGTTTAAAAATCTTGTAATTATTTTATTATTTTCTGTAATTTAGTGGGGGGGGTTTCGTACTTTAGATAATTTTATTTAATTGTAATTAATTGTATTTAGTTTAGGGAATTAATTTAATTATAGTGTAGTGTTAGGTGTAATTGTAACTTAAGTTAGATTTTATTTTACAGGTACATTTGTTTGTCTTTATTTTAACTAGGTAGTTATTAAATAGTTAATAACTATTTAATACCTATTGTACCTAGTTAAAATAAATACAAAGTTGCCTGTAAAATAAAATTAAACCCTAAGATAGATACAATGTAACTATTAGTTATATTGTAGCTATCTTAGGGTTTATTTTACAGGTAAGTATTTAGTTTTAAATATGAATAATTTAGTTAATTGTAGTAATTTAATTTACATTTATTTAAATTATATTTAAGTTTGGGGGGGTTAGGGTTAGACTTAGGTTTAGGGGTTAATAACTTTATTATAGTGGTGGCGACATTGTGGGTGGCAGAGTAGGGGTTAATAAGTATAATGTAGGTGGTGGCAGTGTCCGGAGCGGCAAATTAGGGGTTAATAATATAATGCAGGTGTCGGCGATTTTGGGGGCAGCAGATTAGGGGTTAATAAGTGTAAGATTAGGGGTGTTTAGACTCGGGGTTCATGTTAGGGTGTTAGGTGTAGACATAAAATGTATTTCCTCATAAGAATCAATGGGGCTGCGTTAGGAGCTTTACGCTGCTTTTTTGCAGGAGTTAGGTTTTTTTTCAGCCGTCTCTCCCCCATGATTCCTATGGGGAAATCGTGCATGAGCACGTTTTACCAGCTCACCACTAACGTAAGCAGCGCTGTTATTGAGGTGAGATGTGGAGCAAAATTTTGCTCTTCACTCACTTTTTTGCGGCTAACGACGGGTTTTTAAAAACCCGTAATACCAGCGATGTCTGCAAGTGAGCGGTGAGCATAAATTGCTCATTAGCACCGAACCCCTGTTAACGTAAAACTCGTAATCTAGGTGTAAGTATTTTGGAATAATATATTTTTACTTTACGTTTTATTTCTGAATTGTCTAGCCCTTTAGCCTTTTAAGTAGGAACTAGTCCTAAAGCCCATTTACACGGGCCAATTTTTGCAGTACAGCGGTCCCACCCCTTACTCTCTCTCCCTCCCTCCCCCTCTCTTTTGCTCTATCTCTCCTCCTCTCTTTTGCTCTCTCTCCCCCTCTCTTTTTGTGCTCTCTCCCCCTCTCTTTTGTGCTCTCTCTCGCTCCACCTCTCTTTTGCTCTCTCTACCCCCTCTCTTTTGCTCTCTCTACCCTTTCTTTTGCTCTTTCCCAGTGACGTGCAGTCATTAGAGGCAGGTGAGGCAGTGCTTCACCTGTCCTAATGACTAAAAACATTTATTTTTAGAATTATTATTATTTAAAAAAAAAAATGTTTATTTTTTTTCCACCCCCCCGGTCCGGCATACATGGTATCATCCATGTTGCGTAATAGAAGGTAGGCAGCGAGCTGGTCCGCTGTCCTCCATCCATTGCACAACATTCCTGCCTGAGCCACAACTGAGCCAGCGCCACCCACTGGTGCCTAAAAGCGGAACCCATATGCTCCCATTTGAGGCTGCTCTTCTAGCAGCCTTGGGGAGCCAAACAGCAGCAGTCTTATCAGTCATGTCACGTGACTGCTGACGATGCGGAGCAGTGTGCGGAAGTGCTGGAGGGAACCTTGGAGCCCTCAGCTGAGTCACGTGGACAGTGCACTGTGAGAAGCCAGGCTGCTGGAAGGAAGATCCAACGCAATCAGTGTCAAGCAGCCAAGGAGTGAGCCGCACCCGCTGAGGACCGTTACTTTTTGGTATTGGGTAAGTAATCTATTCTACTACTTTTTTTTTCCCACACTGTTTTATTCTGATGAGCCGGCCACCGCCTGAGAGAGTAAGTTACACAACCCACTACCACTTGCACACTAGTGAGTCTAGGTACATTGCTGTATGATTTAATATTTGTGCATGCTGATATGTTTGTGCGCGGTCAAAAACAGTGTATGAGTTTATATTATCAAATGATCTTATTGATCTCCACTGCTTTTACATTTTATTCCATCGTGATTTGCTATTTTATAACTACCTATAGCCTGAGTGGCTTTGACAAAGCAGCAGAAGCCGTGAAATATTCCTGTATGCTATATGTATGATGTATTATTTATTTATGCTGATAGTCATGTGTGTGCGCGGTCACATACGCTGTATGTGTTTATACAGTCCCAACATGCATTGCCGGGGCACTTATTAGACATATGTGAAAATATGTGCTCCTCATATTATCAATGCTGCAATGCTGCTAAACAAGCTTGTGTAAATATTTTCCTAACCCCTCTGGTATGCAAGGGGTTACAGCTATTAGCTATATAGCTGTTAGACATGTCTGCTCCTATGTATTTGTCAGTGAATATGGCAGCACATGGGTGAGATCTGTTCTTTGGATATGGGCATATTATCTGTTTGCTTGGTACTTGAAGGGTGCCTCAGCCTTTGTTTACTGGATGTAATCCCCTTATAACCTGCCATTAGCAGAAACTGCACAACCGGGGGAAAGATGTTTGCTGTGAGGTGGGAGTTGACAATTCATTTAAGAAGGTGGTTTTAACATTGGAACTTTATGTGTTTTGGCTTTGCACATGACAATGCTGCTGAAAGGAGGGCAATGCTTTGGGGCTCTTGAAGTTCAGGAGTGGGATGTTATAGGTCTTTAAGTTAGCACTTCTGTGATCGAAGAACTGACCTCAGATTAAGTGTATATATCATTACAGTGTTGTGCTTTTAAAGGGAAACCACAATATTCCTGCAGTTCTTTTTTTACCTGATAGAATCAACACCAGGACTTGATTTTTCTCCTGCAGATAATGTTTGTGCAGTAGTAGGACTGCAGTGGTATAATTGAATGAGCTGATAGTTTTCTGTTGCTTTAGGTTTGAGCATTATAAAAATGAGAGCTGCCCCATAAAGAAAAGTTAAATGAATGTGGCTAACATGAGACACACTAGTTAATCAATGGCACAGTATGTGTATTATTACTATATATACTGTGTGTAGTCAAGTGGTTATGACAGCCAGCTCTCAGGAAATAAAATGCTGATTTTCAGAACAGCAGCCAGCAAGTGATTTGGAGTGTTTAAAATGAGTAATTTATCCTTGGAAGCTATGCAAGTCTCCTGTTAAAAAGTGAATCACCTGGATTAATTCATGTAAAAAATTGTCTGAGTTATATTGTTATGTTCACCTAGTTTCTTTATAAAACAATTAAATTGAGTGCAGGGGGGTAATACTTTTGCTTTTTCAGCACATTATCAGGTCTGTAGAGTGGTACATACTGCTAGCAAGATTGTTATACTGACATAAATGTAAAATAATTGTGTTGCTCAGCCATACACATACATGCAAATCCTATATATACACACACAGAAGTCTTCCCCTGAGGGACATGAGAGTTTATACTTTGCATAGGGAACTGTGTTGAATGTGTGACTGAAGGGAAAAAAAGTATGTATTTCTTCTTTTTCTTACTCTCTCCTCTTTTTGTTCCCCCTCTTTCTTTTCTCTCGCTCTTTCTCCACTCTCAGATCTTACTGTCTCTCCCTCTCTTATCTTCTTCTCTCTCTTCCCCTGTGTATTGTGCCCCCATTTCATCTCTCTCTCTATACAGGCTCTCTATTCTCTCTTTGATCCAACTTTCTCCATTCTATATCCCTTCTCTATCTTTCTTCTCTCACTCTATTTACACTTTCTCCATACTTTATTCCCCTCTCTACCCCCTCCCTCTTCAACTCTTCCTCTTCTCCCTCATCATTCTCTTACCTTTCTTTATTTGCTTAATTTCTGTCCTCTCTCACTTCCCCATTTCTCCCTGTATATTTCTCTCCACTTTACATGTTCTCTCTCCATTCCCCCTTCTCTCTCTTTTCTCTCACCTTCCATTCCCTTTCTTCCACTATCTCATTCCCACTGTTTTCATCACTCTCTCCAGAAGAAATAACAGCTAATAGAATGTTCTTAGGTTTGCTGGAAAATTATGTGGCTACTGGTTAATATTGATAATATAAAGGGAACTTTTAAGCAAGCATTCAGGAAACACCATATTTCATTAAAAATAAGACAGTGAAACAAGCAGTAACCACAGTGCTGAAATTACAGCATTGAGTCTAATCACACGTGAAAACTCCTGTATGTTCTGCTTAGTGGAAACATTACTTGCTAGGGGTTGTTAGCCTTTTATTGTACCCAAAAGCTAGAATTCACTTTGTATCTTCATCTTTAGTAACCTCCACAGATGGAGGATTTTTGCAGGGTGGAGAGCATTTGTGTTTGTGTGGGACAGAGCATCTTTGTGTGCATGTGTGTTTGTGTGCAAGTATGAGTGAGCATCTGTGTGAGTGTTTGTGAGAGAGAGATCATCTGTATGTGCATGTGTAAGTATGAGAAAATCTATGTGTGTATGTGTTTGTGAGAGATCATCTGTATGTGTAAGTATGAGAGCATGTGTGAGTGACAAAGCAGGTGTGTGTGTGTTTGCGTGTGTGTGTGTGTTAGAGAGATCATCTGTATGTGCATGTGTAAATATGAGAGAGCATGTATGTGTGCATATACGTGTGTCTCGCATATCATGGCCACTGCCTCACCAGCCTCTGAACTCACCGCACGTCACTGCTCTTTCCCCTCTCTTTTGCTCCCTCTCTCCACCCTCTCTTTTGTGCTCTCTCTCTCTCCCCCCCCCCCTCTCTTTTGCGCTCTCTCTCCCCCTCTCTTTTGTGCTCTCTCTCCCCCCCTCTCTTCTGCGCTTTCTCTCTCCCCCCTCTCTTTTGCTCTGTCTCTTTCCCCTCTCTTTTGCTCTCTCTCTCCCCCCTCTCTTTTGCTCTGTCTCTTTGCCCTCTCTTTTGCTCTCTCTCTCCATCCCTCTCTTTTGCTCTTTCTCTCCATCCCTCTCTTTTGCTCTCTCTCTCCTCCTCTCTTTTGCTCTCTCTCCCCCCTCTCTTTTGCTCTCTCTCTCCCCTCTTTTTTGCTCTCTCTCCCCCCTCTCTTTTGCTCTCTCTCTCTCCTCTTTTTTGCTCTCTCTCTCCCCTCTCTTTTGATCTCTCTCTCCATCCCTCTCTTTTGCTCTCTCTCTCCATCCCTCTCTCCCCTCTCTCTTTTGCTCTCTCTCCCCCTTTCTTTCTCTCTCCCTCCCCCTCTCTATTGCTCTCCCCCCCCTCTCTTTTGCTATCTCCCCCTCTCTCTCCCCCCTCTCTCTCCTCCCTCTCTCTCTCGCCATCTCCCCCTCTCTCCCCTCTCCATTTGCTCTCTCTCTCCCCCCCTCTCTTTTGCTCTCTCTCTTCCCCTCTCTTTTGCTCTCTCACCTTCCCCCTCTTATTTTCTCTCTCCCCCTCTCATTTTCTCTCTCTTCCCACTATTTTGCTCTTTCCCCTCTCTTTTGTGCTTTCCCCTCTACTTTGCGCTCTCTGCCTCCTCTCTTTTGCTCTTTCCCCTTTCTTTTGCTCTCTCTTCATTTCTCTTTAGCACTTTCTCATCTCTTTTTGTCTCCCCCCCTCTCTTTGTATCTCTCTCCCCTCTCTCTCTCGCCTACCGCACTCGCCCCCACCACACACGGCCATTCCACGCCTACGCCCGACCATGCCCACTTTTGCAAACAGCAGGTCAGCTAAGGCCAGGTGTGTTTGTTCTGTGCTGTCTCTACTGCGCATGACAGCTTCAGACAAACACACTTGGCCATTTATATTATAGGATGACAATGTGGTCATCATTCGCACAGCTTATTTAGCATGATGACATCTGGGGGGGGGGGGCACATTTGAAGTTCATTGATTCCCCACTCCTCTGCCCTTACCCCACATCATTGGTGTCCAGTGACATCACCAGACTTGTGCATATCCAGGAGGGCTTAAAGGGATTATTATACACTAGATTTTGCTTTGCATAAATGTTTTGTAGATGATCCATTTATATAGCCTATAAAGATTTGCATATTTTTAAATAACATTGCACTGATTTTCAGACTCCTAACCAAGCCCCAAAGTTTTAGGAGAATACTGACATATACCTACTCCAGCTTGCTCCTGTTAGTGTAAAGAGTCTTTTCATATGCTGATGAAGGGGGGGTCTGCTTTTTTCTACAGAACCACTTTCAGTGGGTGTTCCAGCTAATCTTTTTAACAGTGCTAAGCTGGGAGCTTCTAAGTAAGTTTGTAAACGGTTTTATACTGGATTTTTATACCAGTATATGTGCATATTATTCTTTATAGTAGTGTCTATTACATGCAGTTAAATGAAAATGTGTGTATACTGTCCCTTTAAGGGAGGTTAAGGGAGCTGGATGGAAGGGTTGGTAACCAAACCCCTCAAACTCAGATCCCTTAAGCCATAGAAACCACCTAAACCAACTATTTGAAAGCTTATCACCTGCTCTTTAAAACAAGATGTGAGAGGCTTCTTTGCAATATTATTTATTTTATAATAGTGTGGTATAAAAAGAGATAAGTATTATATGGAGATGTCAGACTCTTTCAGCTCCTGAGGATAAGCCTGTCACATCATTTTGTAAGTGAGGCAATGCCTAAAATATATGTATTTAAACAACTGAATATTGTACCACAAGCATCTTAAGAAAGACACATTTAAAAACATGTGAATGCTTTGGTTCGGTTTCTGACTCCATTACTCTAGAGCACTGGTTGTCAAACCTGTCCTCAGACCTCCCCAACAGGGCAGGTTTTCTGGATAACCTTGGATGAGAGCAGGTAAAGTAACCCTGTTTACTAATCAGCTGATTGTTTCACCTGTGCTCTAGTTCAGATATCCTCAAAATGTGGCCATATTCTGCTTAACTAGTCATCAACTTACAAGGTGTAATATGTTGACTGGTCGTAATACTAAAATACTTCTCTCTTTAAAATTGAATGACTCCCTGGCTTTTTATACAACTCAAATAAACTGTCATGAGCTCTATTTTAAAGAGAGAAACATGAATAATTCAGCCCATAAAGGCAAAGGGGCCGAATTATCACGGATCATGTCTGCCGCACATCGATACATGCTGACAGCATACTCTGTCAGCATTTATCATTGCACAAGAAATCCGCTGGGGGGGGGGGGCGCTAATCAACCTGATCGTATCCAATCGGACTGATTGCTGTCCGCCACCTCAGAGGTAGCGGTCGAGTTAAGGAGCAGTGTTCTTAAGTGACACCGCTGCTTGTAGTCACTGAGTGCTGTTACATACAAAAGCAGGTACTCCACTATACAACCTTGCAATGTCAGTAACGCTTCTGCAATACAAATAAAAAGAAAGATTAAAAAAAAAAAGCAAATTGTTTCAAGTCAAACCATCCCTCCATAAACAGAACACAGATAAACCACACAACTTAGGGCCAGATTACCATTGGCGTGCTCATGATATTGTGGGACACGATAAGCAATATCTTTGGACCGTGCACAAAACTAAATCCATGGTAAATCCAATTTACCAGAGAAGGGTTAGCATGGCCAGCATTGCTCTAGAGCAGGGCTCAGCAACCTTGGCTCTCCATATGTTTTAGAACTACATTTACCATGACACTTAAGCATCATGGGAAATGTAGTTCTAAAACAACTGGTAGCCAAGGTTGCTGACCCCTACTCTGTCGCAACCTACACTATTCTTTCAATGGATATTACGACAGTGCAAAAATACACTGTTATTACAAGTTGAAAGTTATAGAATGTGCTCAAGCAAAAGCTGAAACTGTGCTAGAATATTAAGTGTGACTTGAAACTTGAAGTAAAACAAAAATATACTCAAATAAACTATTACACTCATATATACACTTTTTTTTAAAATAATAAAAAAGGTTTTTAAAGGGGTTAAAAAGGGATATGGTATGTGGCAAAGTGGTTGAGTCAAAAGGGCTCCAATGTATATATATATATATATATGTCTAAATATGTGTATGTGTGTTTGTACAACAAAAAAAAAATAAAGTTTTTTAAACAGAGTTACTATTTTTCCCCCCTTCCTGAGTAATTCACTCAAATTATTTTTGATAGTCCAAAATAGCACTATCAATAACTGGAAGGGTGGAGTGTGTAAATATATACATTATTATTTTTTTATCCCACTAAACCAGACACTATTCCATGTTTGAACCTCATTGTGTCGGTCCACTTTGTTTTTAATGTGCGTTTTCCCATTTTAATTATACTAATAAAGTTTTGATTTTGAACCTTTTCGTTTCCTCTACTGGGGAATTTTTTGAGTCATGCATGCATATTTGTCAATCATAACTCTAACACAGTATTGACCTTTGCTATAAGGGCTTTCACAGATAATGAGTGCTTATTTATATGTACACAATTTTCCTGTAGGAAAACGCCTTCAACCTTTTTCACATGTGTATTTGTGTTTTATATGTGTAAATATGTATGTGCACACATACATATGTATAAACACATATACACAGATACAGACATACAGGGAGTGCAGAATTATTAGGCAAGTTGTATTTTTGAGGATTCATTTTATTATTGAACAACAACCATGTTCTCAATGAACCCAAAAAACTCATTAATATCAAAGCTGAATATTTTTGGAAGTAGTTTTTAGTTTGTTTTTAGTTTTAGCTATTTTAGGGGGATATCTGTGTGTGCAGGTGACTATTACTGTGCATAATTATTAGGCAACTTAACAAAAAACAAATATATACCCATTTCAATTATTTATTTTTACCAGTGAAACCAATATAACATCTCAACATTCACAAATATACATTTCTGACATTCAAAAACAAAACAAAAACAAATCAGTGACCAATATAGCCACCTTTCTTTGCAAGGACACTCAAAAGCCTGCCATCCATGGATTCTGTCAGTGTTTTGATCTGTTCACCATCAACATTGAGTGCAGCAGCAACCACAGCCTCCCAGACACTGTTCAGAAAGGTGTACTGTTTTTCCTCCTTGTAAATCTCACATTTGATGATGGACCACAGGTTCTCAATGGGGTTCAGATCAGGTGAACAAGGAGGCCATGTCATTAGATTTTCTTCTTTTATACCCTTTCTTGCCAGCCACGCTGTGGAGTACTTGGACGCGTGTGATGGAGCATTGTCCTGCATGAAAATCATGTTTTTCTTGAAGGATGCAGACTTCTTCCTGTACCACTGCTTGAAGAAGGTGTCTTCCAGAAACTGGCAGTAGGACTGGGAGTTGAGCTTGACTCCATCCTCAACCCGAAAAGGCCCCACAAGCTCATCTTTGATGATACCAGCCCAAACCAGTACTCCACCTCCACCTTGCTGGCGTCTGAGTCGGACTGGAGCTCTCTGCCCTTTACCAATCCAGCCACGGGCCCATCCATCTGGCCCATCAAGACTCACTCTCATTTCATCAGTCCATAAAACTTTAGAAAAATCAGTCTTGAGATATTTCTTGGCCCAGTCTTGACGTTTCAGCTTGTGTGTCTTGTTCAGTGGTGGTCGTCTTTCAGCCTTTCTTACCTTGGCCATGTCTCTGAGTATTGCACACCTTGTGCTTTTGGGCACTCCAGTGATGTTGCAGCTCTGAAATATGGCCAAACTGGTGGCAAGTGGCATCTTGGCAGCTGCACGCTTGACTTTCCTCAGTTCATGGGCAGTTATTTTGCGCCTTGGTTTTTCCACACGCTTCTTGCGACCCTGTTGACTATTTTGAATGAAACGCTTGATTGTTCGATGATCACGCTTCAGAAGCTTTGCCATTTTAAGAGTGCTGCATCCCTCTGCAAGATATCTCACTATTTTTGACTTTTCTGAGCCTGTCAAGTCCTTCTTTTGACCCATTTTGCCAAAGGAAAGGAAGTTGCCTAATAATTATGCACACCTGATATAGGGTGTTGATGTCATTAGACCACACCCCTTCTCATTACAGAGATGCACATCACCTAATATGCTTAATTGGTAGTAGGCTTTCGAGCCTATACAGCTTGGAGTAAGACAACATGCATAAAGAGGATGATGTGGTCAAAATACTCATTTGCCTAATAATTCTGCACTCCCTGTATATAGACATAATACAGTATATACTGTATACGCTTTTGAGCCCTTCCCAGTCAAATGCCTCGAAATAGGCAATATGATTTTAATCAATTTAAAAAAAGATTAGTGTATTTTTAATAGAAATATTTGTTCTTTAATTTATAAATATAATGATATATATATATATATTTACATATACACATAAATGCCTAGATTACGAGTCTTGCGTTAGGGTTAAAAAGCAGCGTTGAGAGGTCCCAATGCTGCTTTTTAACGCCCGCTGGTATTACGAGTTTTGAAATGATAGGCTCACCGCTCACTTTTTTGGCCAGACTCGGAAATACTGTGAATCCACTTAGGTCAATTGCGTATCCTATATTTTCAATGGGACTTGCATAGCGCCGCTATTACGAGTCTGACCAAAAGTTAGCGGTAGACCCTCTCCTGTCAAGCCTGGTACCGCATTTTAAAGTCAGTAGTTAAGAGTTTTACACTACAACGCCATAGCCTAAAACTCTTAACTAAAGTGCTAAAAAGTACACTAACACCCATAAACTACCTATTAACCCCTAAACCGAGTCCCCCCCACATCGCAAACACTAAAATAAATATAACCCCTAATCTGCCGAACCGGACATCGCCGCCACTATAATAAATATATTAAACCCTAAACCGCCGCACTCCCGCATCGCAAACACTAGTTAAATATTATTAACCCCTAATCTGCATCGCCAACACCTACCTACATTTATTAACCCCTAATCTGCCGCCCCCAACGTTGCCGCCACTATATTAAATGTATTAACCCCTAAACCTAAGTCTAACCCTAACCCTAACCCCCCCTAACTTAAATATAATTAAAATAAATCTAAATAAAATTACTACAATTACCTAAATAATTTAGGTATTTAAAACTAAATGCTTATAAAATAAACCATAAGCTAGCTACAATATAACTAATAGTTACATTGTAGCTAGCTTAGGGTTTATTTTTATTTTACAGGCAAGTTTGTATTTATTTTAACTAGGTAGAATAGTTATTAACTATTTAATAACTACCTAGTTAAAATAAAGACAAATTTACCTGTAAAATTAAACCTAACCTAAGTTACACTAACACCTAACACTATACTATAATTAAATTAATTCCATACATTAAATACAATTAATTACAATTAAATAAAATGATCTAAAGTGCAAAAAACACAAAACACTAAATTACAGAAAATAATAAATTAATTACAAGATTTTTAAACTAATTACACCTACTCTAATCCCCCTAACAAAATAAAAAAGCCCCCAAAATAAAAAAAAAAATAAAAAAAAAAAATACAAATTTGCCTGTAAAATAAAAAAAAAACCTAAGATAGCTACAATGTAACTATTAGTTATATTGTAGCTATCTTAGGGTTTATTTTATAGGTAAGTATTTAGTTTTAAATAGGAATTATTTAGGTAATTGTAGTAATTTTATTTAGATTTATTTTAATTATATTTAAGTTAAGGGGGTTAGGGTTAGAATTAGGTTTAGGGGTTAATAACTTTATTATAGTGGTGGCAACATTGTGGGCGGCAGATTAGGGGTTAATAAATGTAGTTAGTCACAATAAATCCACAGAAGAAGGCAGCACCTTGCAGTATAAAAATATCTTTATTTCCACATGCTGGAATAAAACAGTGACGTTTCGGGTGGGACACCCTTATTAGCACGCTGAGTCTTTCACTGTAGCACTAACTTTTTACTTGTAATACCAGAGCTAACCTGGGAGTGCTAATTTTTTACCTTGAGTGCAGTTAGTGCTCATAAGGGATAAAAACGTATCGCTCCACTTGTAATATAGGCCGCTGATTTAAAGGGATATGAAAACATAAAAAAATGTTTTTGATTTAGACAGATCATACAATTTATAAAAAGTTTCCAATTTACTTCTATTATCAAATTTGCTTCATTCCCATATTATTCTGTGCTGTAGAGATACCTAGGCAAGTGTCTGATACACGGCAGGAAATAGTGCTGCCATCTAGTGCGCTTGCATATGGATAACATTCTTGCAAAACTGCTGCCCATATAGTGCTGCAGACACGTGGGCGCTCCTGAACTTACAGCCCTGCTTTTCAACAAAAGATACCAAGAGAACGTAGAACATGTGGTAATAAACTAGATTGTTTTTTTAATATTGCATGCTCTAAAATTTGGGGTTTCATGTCCCTTGAAATTAGATAAAAAGCAGGCAAAATAAACAATAAAAGAGCAATGCAAGGTTTTTTAAATGCAGAGTCAAACAGTTTTAAAGGGACATTAAACACTAAACAAATGCTAGACAGAATGATGCATTCAAATAAAAGATTAATCTAAGAAAAACATGTAGATGTATTATTTAAAGTTTCATTAGCTGTTTAAATATCGACAAAATAAGTATAACGTTTTAATGTCTATAAAACAATGGGAGCTGCCATGTTGTAACTTAAGTTACCTTCTCTGCTGTGGCCAATTAGGAACAGTTATAAATAAGTCATTAGAGCAGAGCTTTCCAAACTTTTCATGTTGGTGACACACTTTTTAGACCTACATAATTTCGCGACACAGTAATTCAGTTGTACTAGCAAACACGAAGTTAAACTAACTTTTTTAAGAGATACGGACACGTACAATAATAATATAATAACAATATGTACTGTATTTACAAGTAACAGTATCAATGTGCAATAATTAAAAAAGTTTAATATCATCAATAGCTACCTACTATTTTAATGGGTTGTATGAGGTTGATAAGATGAACACAGTTTCTGAATATTTGGTGTAATATTAGATAAAGACACTCACATTTCATCATCAAGCATTTTTAAGCTTCCACTTCCTATCCATATATCAAGAGCAGGAGCAGCAATGCACTACTGGGAGCTAGTTGCAAAAAAAAAAACAACTCACCGCCCTGTCCCACTCACTGACTATACATTCAGTCAGGAGCCAATGTGCCGCCAATGGGAATAGTTTCAGTTCCTGCTGAACTGCACCAATAGGTTAAGATGATCTATGACCCACTAGGTATCAATCACGTGTTAACCATGTGATATGCATAGCACGCAGGTGGAAAGTCAGAAACCAAAAAAAAATTTATAAAAATTTTAAATTAAAAAAATCTTTGTGCTAAAGCAGGGACACACCTACACACTGCTGCCGACACACTAATGTGTCACGACACACAGTTTGGAAAGCACTGCATTAGTGTGCAGCCAATGGCTGTGTGCAATATAACAGTGTTCCGCAAATCAATTTCTAACAGGAACTGAAAAGTTCACAATTTCATATTGTAATTACAGGAAAATGGGGGGGGGGGAATGAAATAATGAAACATATGAAATAGAGGTTTATATATATATATATATATATATATATATATATATATATATATACTGTATATATATATATATATATATATATATATATATATACACATTGTGTATACCCCACTCATACAGCGGGTTAGCACCGCTGTAAAGTGAAAACCGCCTTAAAGTGAAACAAGGCAGTTTTAGCTTTCTTTTCACTTGCCAGTGTGTTTAAAAACCTGGCTTGTGTGGGCGATATGGCTGCGTTAAGCTCCATACCGCACACAAAAGCAGCAGTGTTTTGACGTGTTCGTGCACGCTTCCTCCATGGACATCAATGGGGAGAGCCGACAAAAAAAAGGTCTAACACCTGCGATTGCGGAAACAAAAGCTCTGTAACGCAACCCCATTGATGTCTATGAGGAAAAAGAAAATACAGTTTAAACACCCTAACATAAACCCCGAGTCTAAACACCCCTAATCTGCTGCCCCTGACATTGCTGAAGCCTGCCTACAGTTATTAACCCCTAATCTGCCGCTCCCGATATCGCCACCACCTAAATAAAATTATTAACATCTAATCTCCCACTCCCGATATCGCCGCCACTATACTAAAGTTATTAACCCCTATTCCGCTGCACCCCAACTTCACCGCAACTATATTAAAGTTATTAACCCCTATTCTGCTGCTCCATATATCGCTGCCACCTAAATAAAGCTAAAAAAACCTAAACCTCTGGCCTCCCACATCACTACCACTAAATAAACCTATTAACCCCTAAACCGCCAGCCCCCCACATCACAACAACCTAAATTAAACTATTAACCCCTAAACCTAACGTAACCCTAACATAACCCTAACCCTAATGTAACCCTAACCCTAACACCCCCTAACTTTAACATAATTAAACTAGATATATAAATTAAACTTACAATTATTAACTAAATAAACCTATTAACCCCTAAACCGCCAGCCCCCCACATCGCAACAACCTAAATTAAACTATTAACACCAACCCTAAACCTAACCCTAACACCCCCTAACTTTAAAATAATTAAAATAGATCTAAATTAAATTTACAATTATTAACTAAATAATACCTAGTTAAAACTAAATACCTGTGAAATAAAACCTAAGCTAGCTACAATATAACTAATAGTTATATTGTAGCTAGCTTAGGTTTTATTTTATTTATTTTTTATTTTATTTTTTTTATTTTATTTTTTTTAAAATAATTTTTATTGAGGCATTGAACATACACATCTCAGTAAAGAATATATCCAGGCACAAAACAGTAGCAATAAGGGAAAGACAAAAAAAAAAAACTTATACAGATCACATATGAAGAATAGAGGATTATTAAAACATTGGTGTACTAATATAGCATTTGTTATTACAGTATCATATCCATAATAGAGCTATACTTGTATGGAAGCTGGGATTAGTGACATGAAATAGATAGCTGAGTGACAAACAGAAGAATAAAGTTTAGCGTAAGGTATAGTATCATCCTTGTGATCTTGAATATACAATGTAAAACTGCATGTCAAAAAAAAACTTGTGTGACTGGAACATAAATGGATAAAGCCTCGTTTTTTATAACTGAGAACTAGTGATCCCCACTCCGCAGTATAAGGCATTCTAGAAGCTGAAAAGAGGAAAAAAAGGAAAAAACGGTGAGAGGTAGGGAGTTGGCTGTTGTCAGGCCTCCCGTAGGCCTAAATATATGGGGGGTGGGGGGGGGTGGGAAGCAGCGGGCCAAAGCCACTCATAATAAAGGGGAGACGGGAGGGCGGAGTCAATCAAAATGTTATATATCTGTGAAATACTCGTTCACACTGGTGCCATATATAGTAATAACAGGAACCAATGTTGTGGTAGGCATACTAAGCAGATATGTGCCACGAGATTGGTATATAGCGTAAGTCAGTTGTGGGGAAAATTTAATGTCATCTAGGCCACAGGGAATAATGAGGCTAACAAAAGTCAAATAAGGAATATAACCTAATCTACTCTAGTAGCTGAAGCCTGGGACAAAGATTAACAGTGAGTAGGTAAGTAGATGACAAGCAATAGGATGGCGTTATTCTCTAAACTTATATTGACGCTAAGATGTTATTAAAACCAGTGGTTCCACCTATAGAGAGAAATCTAGAGAAGCCTATAGATAGATTAGGAGGTAGTATGACTGCGATATAGTTGCTGGGTTAGGAGACACATCTCTCACACAATTGGATAAGGCATGAAAAAGTAGATTACAGCAGTTGGCGAACAATATAATTAAACATAGAAATCTACTTTGTAATGGAGGACAATTCTGAACACTTAGTAGTGCAAGTTAATCTGCATTCTATAGAATAATTAAAGATAGTTATTGAAAGGTGATGTGAAAAGGGGGAATACTAGTGTGTATGGGCTATAGGGGACTTCCAAAGGAGCTCCTCTCCTGGGGAAATGCCAGCTATAGGCGATGTGGGAAAAAAGGAGTAGGGGTATGACCCGCAGGCAACAAGTACCGGCGGGAAAGGAAGGAGAGGAGCCCAGCAGTAACAGTAAATTTGTACTAATAGTAAATTCAACGTAGGGGATATCATTGTCTGGGGGTGGAAATGTATTAACACTTGCAGTGTAATCCTTGTATGTATCCTTAATATACAGGGGATGGGAGTCAGAAATAGGTATAACATCACTGTTGAAAAGTGGTATAGACTGTCTCTGTAAGGCCCTGGTTGGCGTGGTAATAACTAATCTGTGAAGTATACCCTACCTATAACCATATAAGAAAAATGCTAGATATATAAGGGGGAGTGTAAATTATTAAGAGAAAACCACTACAGAGTTGTACTTATAAACTGCAGTCACTGTATTAGGCTAGTCTCTATATCCACTCTATATCTATACACAAGAGAGCTTAAAATTATATTTGACATTAAACAAATTGCAAGCTACTATATTAGACCCCATATGTGCACGTACCATAGGATATTGACAGAGTAATAATCAATTACACCCATATACTTTATACATTACCATGAGCAGCTAAAACAGCCTTATTTGCTTATTATAACAGTTATTCTCACTGCATAATTAGTAGCCTTTACACCCTTCTCCATCATGTAGATAGGTTATAAAATGGCAAGGTTGACAATTAGCTCTTATTTAAGCGACTATATATTATGTGCGGTAAATCCTACCCAATAAACTTATATAACATCCTGCAATATCTAAATAAACATTATAGACAGACCTAAAGGTAAAATGATAAGATTATCTAACTGTGTATAGCAGGGTTAGATAACTTGCATAAGGGAGAAGAAGAGAGAAAAAAGATAAGAAACGGTGAGAGAGAAAGTCAGACTCATAAAGCTGCTTCCAAGTATTAGGATGATGCCGGGGGTTTCACCCGATACCCAACCTGCAGCAGAGCACAATCTGGATAGTCCCATGAGCTCTCATCTTCCCACCAAGTAATTGTATCGAACTTCTCAGGACAGTGGAAACTCTGGTGTAGCGTGTAGCTATCAGGGGGCTCAAGTGGCACCAGAACTGTATAGGCAACAAGTAGCCCCCACTTGGTTCCCTTGTGGCCTGCGCAGTGATCGGAAGCTCTGTACAAGTTCCTAGGCCTGAGGGGTCATGTAACAGTGCAGTCTCTGAAGGATATGCAGGTGCGTGGACATCAGCGGTCGTTGTCGGAGGTAAGGTAGGCGCTTTCTGCGCTATGTAAGGATTAGCTCCTGGGGTGAGGTTCACTTGCGGCGAGAGTTCTGGTGCTAGGGCCCATCTTCCAACAGCTGGTGAGGTAGCGGAGGTCTTTTCACAGTCGCCATGATCTAAGGTATCTGCTGTTTCTTCTGATTTTGCGAGCTGCTCGCTACCGCTAGAATTAAAGTCCCGCATTAGTGTGGAGACAGGTGAATTCCCCTCAGACCAGGGAACGCTTTCTAGACTGGTAGGTCGATAAATGCCCTCATTTGAGTGGAGGAAACTCTTGTCAAGTCCAAGACCCTGCGGTTGAAAAGAGGAGGGGGTGGCGATCAGAGTATCTACCAGCAGAGGTTGCTTAGTGTAAGTTCCATTTTTCCCTCCTGCGATGGCCCTCATTGAAACCAGATCTTCTTTCAGCATAAGGAAGTGGATGTCTAGCTTGGTTTCTAGCTGCTGCAATATAAGTAGGATCGTCGCCATTTTGAGTAGAGTGCAGCTTTAATGCAGTTTAGTGATCCTTTTGAGGGGTTATCCGTGTGGGTAATTAAGTTAAGCGTTATATTTAGAAGAATGAGTGTTCGCTGAGAGGTTTTCTGCTGCTTATAAGCCACTTTATCAACTGACTCTCCAGTCTGTGATATGCAATGGCGCGTGGTTGTTCCTTGGCAAGAGTGCGAAACCTTCTTTAAACTACTACTTCTCCGGCTATTCCTCAGCCCTGTGATTCTTATTATTCCTTCTGAGATTAATAATATACATACTTGATGATAGTTTTTAAGGATAACATCTGTTTTAAAGTAAATGGAGTCAGGAGCTTCATCGGAACATGTCCTGCTTCTTCAGTGGCTGACTCCGCCCTCCACTTAGGTTTTATTTTTATTTCACAGGTAAGTTTGTATTTATTTTAACTAGGTAGACTAGTAAATACAAACTTACCTGTGAAATAAAACCTAACCTGCCTTACACTAAAACCTAACATTACAAAAATAAAAAACCTACCATTAGAAAAAAAAAAAAAAAAAATATCCAAAAAATAAAGATTATTCCTATTCTAATACCCTTAAAAAAACCACCCCGGGGGAGGAGCGCAGCCGTGCAGGAACATGGCCGTACTTTGACACAGCTCCGTTACACATTCCCACTCACTGGCTCTAACATGGTGATCTAAGGGGCAGATGAGGGTCTAAATAACGACTATATCACCTCTAACCGAAGGGCACATAGCTCAAGTTGTTGCCGCACCCTAGACGTACTTTAAAGAGAAGAGAGTCTCCTCCGCAATACAGGCCTGCTTCGGCGATTCCCCGCCTAGTGATCTCTGACCGGGGGACCTCGCGACCTACCTGCCTGAGCTGATCTGCCGCATCGAGGTGCCCGGAGTAACGGAGATAGGCCCGGGGCAGAACAATCGAACGGATCCCCGTGAACAGCCGCACGCCCGCACATTACTCACGTGGCGTCTCTCCTAACTGACCAACGGCAGCCTGCGCTCACTCGCCCGGCCACGAACATCCTCACCAGACCCATCAGCGCACAGGTATAAAGCCGCATAAGGCCCCTAACACCACACCAGTATAGTTGTGCCTTCATGACCCGGGCCCATAGTTCATATCTTGGCAACTGGGAGGAGGGATCCTTTAGGCCTACACACCACCCCATAACCACGATAAACACAGACCTAGTTGGTGGTCACGGAGGGCCCCGGACTGCCTTGTAATCGCCCCGCACAGACGCTTCACCACCTGATATTCCAAATCCCGATACATGCCACAGAAAGAAACGGGATAGCCCACTATACTAATGGCGTCTAGGCAGAAGTTGAAAGCAGACAAAAAGGCCTCCATCCCAGCCACTGCTACTATGTCCTCATTCTTCCATAAACAGGATAACGAAGCACCTGACACTGCTAAGGAACTCCTGATGGCTGATACACCCATACTACAAGATCAGGACCCTGCTCCACACTCACAGCAGCTCAATCTGATACAGCAGACTATCTCCCAGCTCCCCTCAAAATCCGACCTTGGAGATCTAAAATCTTTCATTAAAACGGAGATGTCTTCCTTGAAAAAGAACATTGGTGAACTTGGGGCTAGAATAGAATGTCTAGAAGAGGGACAAGACACCTTAGACACCATGATGTCCAATGCTAACCACCAAATGATCAGACAGGACCTCACGTTGCAAGCACTCCAACTTAAAATAGAAGACCTCGATAACAGAGGTCGCAGAAGTAATCTGAGGATAAGAGGAGTCCCTGAAGAAGCAATTCAGGATTGCCTTGTCTCCTACCTGCTACAACTATTCGAATACATTGCCCCAGCCCTTAAACTTACTGAAACATCAATGGAACGCGCACATAGAGCGCTGAGACCAGTCCCAAAACCACCTAACCCTCCTAGGGACATTATTGTTAAATTTGCTCACTACTTAGAGAAGGAGGAGATTTGGAGACAAGTACGCCTGCAGAGGGAGATTAAGTTCCAGACCTATAGTATTCAAATATTCCAGGATATTAGCCCAGCAACAATTGAAAGGAGAAGAGGAATACGATATATTACCCAAGTCTTACAAGAAAGGCGAGTGAAGTATAGATGGGGGTTCCCATTCAGCCTCATAGTCCAGCAAGATGGAAAAACACACGTCTACAAAGATACCGAAGACTTGGACGCTTTCTCAAAAGGTCTTAACATTCAATTCCCTCAACCGAACCCTAAAGATTCGGATCCACCCTCCACAAGCAACCAAGCAGTCCCCAAGCCGCAAAGACCACAGTGGTCCCAAGCCACCAAAAAGAAAAAACTGGACCTACTTTCATCCTAGGTCCCCTTCATCAACCGCGCCCATGGGCGCCTGATTGCTATGCAGAAATGCAAACACAGAAGACACAGAATCTCTCTCTCAGGACATGATAAGTATAATATGGCACAGTGATACTCTCTAGTGGGGGGATGGGAACTGGGATAAATGTTGGACTGGCATGAAATGTTGCTCACTTATTTTGTAACTGCTATGTTTTTATTGCTCTTAAAAAAGGTTTTGACTTCACTCCTTCCCCCTCCCCATCTTCCACCCCCCTTCCCCCCCTCCCATGCCTCTCCTTCCCGCTACCTGCCTTCTACCTACAAAATTTTCCCACGGCATGTGAACTGCAATTGTTATGATTTCTTCTTATGCATTGAAATGTGGGGTTACTGTATGGTAAGAGATACTTGCTGGAGGGTGGTTATTGTACAATGTTGAACCGTAACTGTAAAAGAACTTGTTTTAAATGCATTCCCTTCCATCCCCACAAATATTGGTTACTAACCCTCCTCATGCCAGCCCCCCCAAAAAACTAAGCTCTAGCTAGATTCGATACGAGCCCATGCCCCCCCCCCCAAGTATTATAACCAGAGGAAAATTCATCTTCCTCCTTTAAGTCCTGGCCCCCCAGGGCCTGTAACCAGACTCACTAAAACCGCATTAATATAACCTGAGAGTCTAAGCGGTCCATCCCCTTTTCTTGAACCCTGCCACCCAAGGCACGATCATATTACTACCTTTATACACGGTCCGCTATAACTGTAGGCGACCCAGCCCGTAGACCCTAGGGGAACTCCTCTCATCTACCCTTTGAACTAAACCCTCTCCCAAAGTTTGCCCCCAATCACTTAAAATTCTTTTCGATGAGTCAAGTGTCAGTTGGGATGTGACACCCCCTATCCCTTAACTCATGTTATTGATGGTTCTCTCAATAACTCTTGTTCTTTTGTTAAATGTTTTTCGTTTTCAGAGATTGTATGTTTTGTTTAATGCTACCTCAAAACTGCATGGCCAGTTGTTTAGGCCGTGCTTGGGCCCCCCCGGTCCGTCCCGCGCACAGATACTTATATCCATAAAACAACAAATAGAAACCCTACTAGTCACACATTATACAACTCCACCCCAAAACATAGATAATGGCTAACCTAAAGACTAGACCCCACGCTAGCAATGACATAACTATATACTCCATCAATGCAAAAGGCCTGAACATACCCTCCAAGAGGTCGACAGCCTCCAAAGACTTCCACAGACTTGGAGCAGATCTTGTGTTCCTACAGGAAACCCATTTCCGCAAAGGGAAAGAACCCTCCACCTTCACACGCACCTTTGGCAGATGCTTCTGGGCATCACATTGTAGTAACAAGAAAAATGGGGTGGGGATCTTACTTAAGAAAAATATACCCTTCACCTCAATACAAACGATAAGAGATAGAGAGGGCAGATACCTTCTTCTAACTGGCCTATTATATGGGAGACCTATTACACTGGTCTCAGTATATGCCCCCAACACCGCACAACACTCCTTCATGAAAAAAATCAAAAACCTAGTTTTAGATCACCAGAAGGGCACACTCATTATATGTGGAGACCTGAACACTGCGCTCAACCCCAAGTTAGACTGCTCAACACTTCACTCCTCCACACCATCATCGAGGATCTCCAAAATTAAATCACATTTAGAGAAAATTGTGGCCCAAGATGTGTGGCGGACCTTACACCCGCAGACTAAAGATTTCACCTACTTCTCATACCCACATGGTGTTTACACCAGAATTGACTATGTGTTTGCGGATGTGGGGGGCTTATCTCTATTCAATTCGGCCTCGATATCCCCAATCACATGGTCCGACCACGCCTCCATAGTATGCTCAATGACATGGCCCTCTAAACCCATAAGAGACTTCCTCTGGAGACTCGACGAACACTTACTGACAGATCCGGGAGTGATCTCCAAACTGACAGAATCCCTCACAGAGTACTTCTCACATAACTCCCTACCTGAGACTCACGCCCACACTCTCAGGGAGGCACATAAGAGCGTCATAAGGGGGAATCTGATAGCCCTTAAGGCACACATGAATAAATCCAAGAGAGAATACACAAACTCCCTGATAACACAAATACTCCACTTGGAATCCCGACACAAGAAATTCCCCTCCGATAGAAACCTGCTAGACGAAATAACGGCACTCAGACAGACTTTAGCTTCCCACCTCGACAAGACACATAAAAGGCAAGCTTTTCTCACCCAACAAAAAAATTACGAAGGAAGAAATAAATCTGGCAGATTATTAGCGAGATACCTCAAGCAAAAAACACACCAAAAATACATCATGCAGTTAAAGGATAACAGAGGTATCCCCCAATTCTCCACTCAGAACATCTCTAAAGCCTTCAAATTCTTCTTTCAGAAATTATATAACATACAACCCACCGACCCCAGAAATCCATCCCAAATCTCCACCAGGGCACAATTAATAGAGGGATATCTTAACAAACTACATATACCACAATTAAATGACCAGCAGAAAGAAAAACTAGAAAACCCCATTTCCCTGTCTGAACTTAAACTAGCCTTGAAGCACCTGCCCAACGGAAAAGCGCCAGGCCCAGATGGCTTTAGCAACAAATATTACTCAACCTTCCAAGATACTCTTACTCCCCACATGTTGAAATATTTTCAATCCATAGACGAAAGTAAATCATTCCCCTTTTCCGCACTGGAAGCCCATATAATTTTAATCCCCAAACCAAACAAACCCCAAGACCTCCCCAGTAGCTATCGGCCAATATCATTGCTAAACACCGATGTAAAGATATTTGCTCGCATATTGGCACTCAGAATGAACGACGTCCTCCCAGACCTGATCCACCTGGATCAGGTCGGGTTCGTACCTGGAAGGGAAGCTAAAGACAACACGGTCAGGGCCTTAAATTTGATCCACTACGCTAGAACTAAAAACATCCCCTCTGTGGTATTATCCACCGACGCAGAGAAGGCCTTTGACCGTGTTGCCTGGGACTTCATGCGGGCCACATTGACCCACATGGGACTTGGTGCGAAGACCCTCACTAGGATCTTTTCTTTATACTCTTGCCCCACGGCTAGATTGTTAGTCAATGGAACTCTATCCCCCCCATTTCCTATTAACAACGGCACACGCCAAGGCTGCCCCTTATACCCCCTCTTATTTGCCTGCGTCATAGAAGCTTTAGCAATTAAGATCAGGCAGAACCCTCAGATAACAGGTATCAACATAAAAAACCACAGATACGTCGTGTCACTATTTGCCGATGACATGCTCCTTACTCTCACTAATCCTGATCACTCGATACCCCATCTTCTGGACGAATTTGCAACCTTTAAACTCCTTTCTAACTTTGTTATCAATATGTCCAAATCAGAAATATTAAATGTCAACATGAAAGGCCTTTCCCTGGAAGCCACACGGGCGGTTTCCCCCTTCACCTGGTGCACTCATTCCCTAAAGTACTTGGGAATCCACCTGACCTCCTTACACGACGACCTATTTCACCTCAATTACACCCCTATCAGGCACAATATCATACGAGACCTCTCCTCATGGGGCTCCAAGAACCTAACGTGGCTAGGACGTATCGAAACCATTAAAATGAATATATTCCCACGTATCTTATATCTTCTCCAGACACTACCGATCCCACTCCCCAAGACATACCTTCCATCCCTTCAGAGAGCATTCAGCGACTTCATTTGGCGTCGCAGACCGCCAAGAATTAGCAGACAAACCATGTTGACTTCCAAAACACAAGGGGGGCTGGGGGTCCCCGACCTTGCCGCCTACCGCCAAGCGATCTTTTTACAACGCATAGTAGACTGGAATATCCACTACAACCACAAAAGGTGGGTCACACTAGAACACCTATCGATGGATAAACCTCACTTAGGAAGGCTGTGTTGGAGCAGCCCTCGCCTACTAAAGTCCATCAGCTCATCCAACCCAATAATACAGGAAACCTTTCAGGTCTGGGAACACACAATCAATACATCTCACTTCATCTCGTCAATCCCTTCACCCTTGACCTCCTTGATAGAGAATGGAGAGTTTATCACTAGACCATACACCACACAAACCACCACAGAAGCCACAAACAGAGATCTTACAATACACGACCTAACTAGTAACGAAATCCTCCTCTCACGAAATGACTTGGTAACAAAAGGCCTTTGTTTTGAAGACTGGTTTACATATGCACAGGTAACCCACTTTATCACCAAACACCAGGGTTATAGAAATATGATCAGGCCCCTGACCTCTTTTGAATCCCTTTGCACCCAAGAACCCCCCCTACGACATACACTCTCGATTATATATAAGATCCTGACCCACACCCCCCCAGGCCATATCCCCCCTTACCTTGAAAGTTGGGAGAAGGACCTGGGAGTAATCATCTTACCTCACACGAGTAGACTAATGTTCCAGGGCACAAAAAAATCCTCTATCTCATCCTCAATTCAAGAAGTTAATTTTAAACTCCTGCATAGATGGTACCTAACCCCGAGGAAGCTAAACCGTCTTTTCCCCACCCACAGCAACAAATGTTGGCGCTGCGGCCATGTTAACAGTGACACCGCCCATATGTGGTGGTGGTGCAACAGCATACAGAATTTCTGGAGAAAAACCATCTCCGAAATGGAGACTATTTTGACAACCCAATTCCCGATTGACCCCCTCATATGGCTACTACACAACCCCCCCCCCAACACTTAAATATAAACCCTACCTACACCTTCTCAACATCATGACCAATGGGGTTAAAGTATTGATAGCTAAGAACTGGAAGAGTAAGGAGGTCCCCTCTATGAACATGTGGATCACAAAAGTCACGGAAATACTAGATCTGGAGGAAAAATGACAAAATGGACTCCTATGCGGAAATCTCCCAACTTTGGACCACTTACATTCAAGATAAACACAAAGGCACCAGTTAGTTAGTCTTCCCAAAAATCAGTCAGGTTTCCTCCCATACACTACCTCTACATACTATGCTAGCAGGGGTTCCAAAAGCATCTCACACCCATCACACTCTTGTTCTGTGCGCGGGCGGAGCGGGGGCGCCCAACCTCCGTTCATGTAAATTGTTTTGTATTAAAATTCTTAACTCTTAAAAAAAAGGATAATCAGGGCAATACCCTTTGGTAGTTACCTCCCAGTTCCTTGTGATCCTACAACAGGACTCTATCACAGACTTTTCAATCATAATCTGATATCGCAGAACACTTTGAATGGACATCCTGGGAGGTCCTGCCACTTTGTGCCGATAGGCACCTTGCATTTCGACTTTATCCTTAAAAATTAACAGCTGTTGTTGTACCTGCCGATCTGGAGCTGCGTCTCCAACTACTTGTAACCTCACTTTTTATCCTACAATAAAGCTGTTTCAAAAAAAAAAAAAAAAACACCCCAAAATAAAAAAAGACTACCGGTAATCTAGAATAAACTACCAAGGGCCCTTAAAAGGGCCTTTTGTAGGACATTGCTCTGAGTTAAACAGCTCTTTTGCTCCAAAAAAATACAAACACCCCCTAACACTATACAAACCCACACCCCCCAAACTACCAAGGGCCCTTAAAAGGGCCTTTTGTAGGGCATTGACCTGAGATAAACAACTCTTTTGCTCCATAAAAATACAAACACCTTCTAACACTATACAAACCCCCACCCCCCAAACTACCAAGGGCCCTTAAAAGGGCCTTTTGTTGGGCATTGCCCTAAGTTAAACAGCTCTTATGCTACAACAAATAAAACACCCCCTAAAAATATACATTAAACAAAATAAAAAACAAAATCATCCAAAATAAAAAAGAATTACACCTAATCTAACAGTCCTATCAAAATAAAAAAGCCCACCCAAAATAAAAAACCCTAGCCTACAATAAACTACCAATGGCCCTTAAAAGGGCCTTTTGTGGGGCATTGCCCCAAAGATATCAGTTATTTTACCTGTAAAATAATACAAAGACACCACCAACAGTAAAAACCCACCACCCAACCAACCCCCCAAAATAAAAACCTAATTCTAAAAAAACCTAAGCTACCCATTGCCCTGAAAAGGGTGTTTGTATGGGCATTGCCCTTAAAAGGGCATTTAGCTCTTTTACTGCCCAGACCCTAAACTAAAAAATAAAACCCACCCAGTAAACTCTTAAAAAAGCCTAACACTAACATAGGATTTAACCAGCTCTAATTCTATTGGATGATGAATTAACCAATAGAATGTAAGCTGCTTAAATCCTATTGGCTGATTTGAACAGCCAATAGGATTTAAGCAGCTCTCATTCTATTGGCTGATTCATCAGCCAATAGAATTAGAGCTGCTTAAATCCTATTGGCTGATTTGAACAGCCAATAGGATTTTAGCAGCTTTAATTCCTTTTGGCTGATTCAAATTTTTCAGCCAATAGGAATGCAAGGGACGCCATCTTGGATGGCGTCCCTTGCATTGAAGTTTCAGTGTACGGCGGGGACCATATGAAGAGGATGCTCCGCGCTGGATGTCTTTAGGATGGACCCGCTCCGTGCCTCCGGGGTCAAGATAGAAGATGCTGCCTAGATGGCGATTGAAGAGGCCGTCTGGATGAAGACTTCTCGCCGCCTGGATCAGGACTTCAACTCTGGGATGAAGATCATTCAAGCGGTAATTCAAACACTGTAAGTGGATTGTCAGGGGTTAGGGTTTTTTAAGGGGTTTTTTGGTGTTTTTTTTGTTTAGTTTAGGGTCTGGGCAGTAAAAGAGCTAAATGCCCTTTTAAGGGCAATGCCCATACAAATGTCCTTTTCAGGGTAATAGGTAGTTTAGGTTTTAAAATTTGAGGGGTTGGTTGGGTGGTGGGTTTTACTGTTGGGGGGGTCTTTGTGTTTTTTTACAGGTAAAAGAGCTGATATCTTTGGGGCAATGCCCCACAAAAGACCATTTTAAGGGACATTGGTAGTTTATTGCAGGCTAGTTTTTTTTTAATTTTGGGTGGGCTTTTTTTATTTTGATAGGGCTATTAGATTAGGTGTAATTCTTTTTTATTCTGAATAATTTAGTTGTTTTTTTTGTAACAGTATTTTTTATTTTTGTAATTAGATACTTTGTAATTTTAGTAGTGTTAGTATTTTTCAATGTGTAGTTTAGTTAAATTGAATTGGTAGTTAGTTAAATTTTAGTTTAATAATTATATTAGTTTAAGTGTTAGTTTAAACTTATTTTTTTTTATTTAACAGGTAAGTTTTAATTTAATTTAATCTAGGGAAATTGCAATTTTATTATAAAGTTAGGGGTTGTTAGGCTTAGGGGTAAATAGTTTAATTTAGTTTATTTCGGTGTGGGGGGTTTCGGCTTAGGGGTTAAATGTTTAGTTTAGTATATTTCGTTGTGGGGGGGCTTGTGGTTTAGGGGTTAATAGATTTAGTATAAAGGGCAGTGTAGGGCTTAATAACTTTAGTATAGGGGGGGCGATGTGGGCGGACAGCAGATTAGGGGTTAATAATATTTAAATAGTGTTTGCGATGCTGGAGGGTGGCGGTTTAGGGGTTAATAAGTTTATTATAGTGGTGATGATGTCGGGGAGCGGCGGAATAGGGGTTAATATTTTTTAAAGTGATGGCAATGTCGGGAGCGGCAGATTAGTTGTTAATAAATTTATTATAGTGTTTGCAATGCGGGAGAGCCCCGGTTTAGGGGTTAATAGGTAGTTTATGGGTGTTAGTGTACTTTTTAACACTTTGGTTATGAGTTTTATGTTATAGCTTTGTAGCGTAGCACTCATAACTACTGACTTTAGATGGCGGTACAGATCTTGTCAGTTTAGGCTGTAACGCTTGCTTTTTAGTCTCACCACAAAACTCGTAATACCAGTGCTATGGGAACCCCATGAAAAAATGTCATTTTTAGGAGTGCGGGACTGACGTTGCGTTACTGGCTAAAAGACTTGAGGTACACCTATACCGACAAGACTTTTAATGGCTGCGTTAGGGAAAATGATGCGTTATGGGCCACAATGCTGCTATTTGACTCATAATGCAAAACTCATAATCTAGGTGTTAGTATTCAATAAATACTGTACCTGTAAAATAGTGACAATTACTGTAGTAAAATTTGCCAGGCTATAGCACTGAGACACAGATTGCACTGTAATGTAAACAGAGTGAACTAAGCATAACAAAATGGTGCCAGTCACTTTTCTCACAAACATGATTACAGCACTGTTTCAAAATCCTTGAAGGTTTAACTTTAGCTCCACAAAGCGCTGTATTAGCGAATCGCTGTAAAGTGAGGTATACCTGTATATGTAAACATATACATCTATATATACAGCCACTGGGGCATATTTATTAAAGGCCTGTCCGACATGATCCGATCAGCGGATCATGTCCGACAGACCTCGCTGAATGCGGAGATCAATACGCTCTCCGTATTCAACATTGCACCAGCAGCTCTTGTGAGCTGCTGGTGCAACACCGCCCCCTGCAGATTTGCGGCCAATCGGTCTCCAGCAGGGGGTTGTCAATCAACCCAACTGGATCGGGTTGGTTTGTGGCGATGTCTGTCTACCTCCTCAGTGCAGGTGGACAGGTTATAGAGCAGCGGTCTTCAGACCGCTGCTCCGTAACTTGTGTTTCTGGCGAGACTGAAGACTTGCCAGAAACACGGGGCTTCAAGCTCCATATGGAGCTTGATAGATATCTCCCTTTATCTATATCTGTATATATTCATATAGATATATAGGTTTAGATATATTTTACAAAAAATCATCAGATAATTAGATATATAGAAATATATATTTAAAAATAAAAATATTTTCTTCTATGTGAAGAAAATAGGAATTTAAAGTATTCCTAATGCGCCTTCGGCTTTATCGCAGTTGACCTAGTGCAGTGTCAGGTTAGTGTGCGAGCAAAAAATATTTTTTTGTAGCGCGCACCATAGAAGTCTATAGAGAGAGGGAGTTAGTATGGAGGTATACCCTAAGTCCTAAAGTAAGTGCACCTGAGTCTTTAACTTGCGTGCTATCCTTTTACTTTCAACTTGTAATACCCGCACTAATCCAGTTGCGCTTACTGCAGTTAACATGAAAGTAAAAAACTATTTAGTGTGTCACTTGTAATCTGACCCATTGTAGGGTCCAAAGTTTGAGCCTAATACCCTATAGATTATATTTTAACCTTTTTAAAAATATTAATTTGTTTGACAAAATATACAGTATTTCTCAAGCAAAAATACAGAATTTCCACAATCAAAAGTTAAAAATATATTTTTGTAAATACATATTAAACATCAAATATTTGTTATGAGCACCATTTACTGTAATGGCTGCTTTACCTCTGTCTTACATTGATACTACAAGTGTGTCCAGAACGTACATTTTTCCATCACTATTTTAGAGAATTCCAAAGATTATCTAGGAATGTCACAGTGTCAGACATCCCAACCTGCAAAAACTCATTTCAGGGAGGTCGCTTCTCCCGCTATTGGACACCTTTGAGGGTTCTATAACGTTGCAGCAACTAAAGGCATTCCTTAAAAAACACTTTTCCGGATTTTGGCCACATTGGATCATGGTACTTGGAGTTTCAAGGAGATTGTATTCCTTTTACTGGCATCAGGGAGCCGCTATTACAATTAGGGAGACTCCCTGAACTTCAGGGAGAGTTGGGATGTCTGCAGTGTGTTTTCCCTTTTCAGATGCTCCCAACCATGTTCAATCAGGTTGACGTCTGGTGATTGTGAGGAATTAAGTCAGGCAACCCCCCAAAATAAAAACCTAATTCTAAAAAAACCTAAGCTACCCATTGCCCTGAAAAGGGCGTTTGTATGGGCATTGCCCTTAAAAGGGCATTTAGCTCTTTTACTGCCCAGACCCTAAACTAAAAAAATAAAACCCACCCAATAAACTCTTAAAAAAAGCCTAACACTAACATAGGATTTAACCAGCTCTAATTCTATTGGATGATGAATTAACCAATAGAATGTGAGCTGCTTAAATCCTATTGGCTGATTTGAACAGCC